>NW_022990583.1:4132331-4177331 GCF_902827175.1 Gymnodraco acuticeps | reverse complement strand
GAGCTACCACAATTGTACTTAATTTAACAGGAATGTGGAGGTTGCATCTTGAAATGTCTCAGGCCACAAAGTAATCTAAATCTTTGATAAACAATACATGTATGTCAGATACATCTTATCAGACATTAAGTTATTTAGCAAAAAAAAACAAATATCCAGTTCCAGTAATAACAGATCCTTAAAACACAGGTTAACCCAGTGTTATTACCATGTACAAAATATCAGTCCATGCAGGTAATGAGGAGCGTCTGATTTCATTTTCATGATAACGGTACTGGATCCTGAACATTTGCAGGAACTCCCCCTTCTCCTTTCTTTGGTGCCGCGACTGGCTTAAACAACAAAAGACTCAGTCCTAAATCTTCAACTGTGCATTGATAAACAAAAAGTAGTTTTCTTTTCTTCTATATTCACAAATCACATTTCCCCTTCTCCCTCTCTGCTTCACAGACCAAATGTGCCTACCAACCACACACAGTAACTCCTTCAGTGAGATGTCTAAGATCTTGAGTGGTGCTACAGTAACTATGTAGCTATTCACATTTCTGTATCAGAAATATCTCTTGGTGGTACAAAGCTCAACAACATAAACACAATATATTAAGTGAAAACAAAGCATATGTTTTTAGATCAACAGCCACATCAAATCTGAGTAAGACAACATATTAAAACAACTAATATTAGTTGAACACATGGTTATTAATATTGGTCCAAAAGTGGATGTGGGCATGGGTCATTTCTGTAACCAGCAGGAATGAGAAATAAAAGACATTCTAACTTAAAAAGGATTAGATTAACCACTCTAATGCGATTAGACTCATCACATAATAAAAGAGGGATTGTACTAGTGGTTGCAACACAATCTGAAATTATTTGATGCCCTGTTTGTTGGTCCAGACATACAAATGGCAGTTTGACGACCTTAGTTGTAGTGATAAGGCAGGTTTTTCCAACACTAACCTGTAAGAAATGTCAGTTATATATTACATGTCCAGGAGGGGACTACATGTAAAGGCACATACAGATGGAGGACAGTAGCTGGGAATTATGACCCTTCTACTAGCTCAATACCATGACTTCATTTAAGAGCAATGCAACAGTATTCTCTCTGCAGCAGCTATTCTCTCTGCATGAGCACATTATGGTCACTTCAGAGAGGGAGATTTCAGGGTTGTACAAATGTGGTCTGCCATGTTAATAAGACACATTCTATGTAAGAAAAACATTGTAATGTACATTCAGCAGTGGCAAGATCTAGCTGGACCTCTGCAGCACCACCGTGGCCTCCAACAGAATAACTTAGAACAAAACTTGAAACAAAATGACCCTTTAGGTTCAAACCCATCGATCCAAAATCCAAATTCAAACAAATAATGTACATCTCAATCGATTAAAAGAAATGCATTCATGTTTACAGAGTCAACAGCAGCACATGTTGATTCAAAAAAGGAGTGTTAATTGCTCAGAGTGCACCTGGTCATGATGATTTATAAAAGGGGGTATGGATGTGCGGTAATGGAACACTTAGGTGTGAACCATGGAAATGTGAATCCAGACTCTGCAGGAAATATTCACTCCTACAAATGCAGGCTTTGCCCTTGATGTGCATGTTCCTGCTGAAAGGCTGTTGGTGCCATCTCAAAGAACCACGACTGTCTCTTCATGGGAAATGTAACTGCCTTCACCATCCACTGGTGACTGGGGGCATGGACTTTTAACAATGTACATCTAATCGTTTAGTTTTTGATGTCATTGAAGCTTCCTTCATGTTGTGAGCATGACAGAAAATCTTTGTTTAAACAATGTCATTCTGACAATTTCAGGGTCATACACCTTTTTCTTCCGGGTGTAAATCAAAGTCAATTGGGCTTTGGGAGGCTGAAGGCTGCGAAGGGTAAAACCTACCGCTCACCGGCTTCTTCTTGAACTTTCCACCATTGCTATTTCATTGTCACAACTTCCACTGCACCTCACTGCTTCATCCAGCGATCCCTGTATACTCGGTACGGTTGATAAGAACTGAGGTGCAATGGAGGGTCCGTGGAGGATGGATGACTTTCACTCTCTTTAATCTTCCACCCACCTCACCTCGCTCAGAAACACGTCATCCTCAGATATCTGTTATCTACTGGGAAAATGAAATGAATGTCAATATCAACAAATGTACAACTATAACCACGTCAACGATACAATTATAAATAATCTTTTATTACCAAGTATAATGCCATTTTTTAGACTTACAAAGCAGATGTTGGTCTCAGGGACGATGTCTGAGAGTGAAATCACATCTTCGTTCCCAGACAGGTTGCCTGAATTATCCATAGCCCCTTCGTCCCCAAAACTGGAACAGAGATAAGATTTCATTATGAAACACCTAAGACAATAAATAAACAAAAAACATTTATCATTGCCTTCTGTACCTGTGATGGTCCAAGTCTGTGTTGGCTGATTTGTGCACTTCGACCCCTACAGACCTACGGATAAAGGTAAACACAAAATACATTAACAGAGTGTGAAGGTGAGGTTTAAGAATAGAGGTAATAAATGATCTAGGCTTTACCGTAGTGGTGGAGAGGTGGAAGCAAGTCCTGTGCTGCCGAGTGATGAGGTGGACAGGTTGGCCTCGTAGTCCGCAGGGTTTTCTCCAAGCGGAGGCGTCCTCGGAACAAGATCTGGTCTGCCGAACTGCACGCCTGTAAACAAAGTATCATTAAGAAACCAAATCTCAGTTTCTCCAATCAGAGCACAGACATGACAATTATATATCTGCCTCATTCACCAACATCTTCAAGTTTAAACAAAAATGTGTTCTTGTAAAAGGTCTTAAGAAAGGTCTACATCAGATTCATGATGTGTACTTAAACCACATAATTGCTCTTAACTCTGTCTTTATAAAGAAGTCAAAATAAATAGAAAGTTACGACAGTAATTCTGCAATTGAATATTTAAATGTCTGCAGAGACTGAAGGGCCATGAGCACACACAGTAGTTCAAATACATTTGAAAGGATTAAGTTAAGGATGCTAATGTGTAGTTTACTGTGTATTTGGGTTAGAGCAAAATTAAATCAATTATTTTAATAATACAAATATATAATGTAATTCAAATCTTTTTACATAAAACTGTAGAATTGGACAATAACGTCAGCACTCAATCGTGTCCTAGCATGCTCTTGAGTCAGCATTGATTTTTTTAATACCCAATCAAAAATAAATGTAAGATCAAATCCTTAAAAAGGATTCAAACTGTAAGTGTAAGAGCTGTTTGTATGAGCGGTTGTAGAAGTAAGGGATACGCGTCGGGCTCCTGATCAGCCTGTCGGTGTTCTTTTCCCCATAATGACCGCGTCGCTGCACATTATCCCGCTTATTACATGGCCACATTCTCAACAAAGTAACGTTATGACTCCCAATATTAATATAAATGCTTTTATGGATTTAGAAAATGATTTTATTGATTTAAAAAATAGTTGTATGTATTGATTTAAATTGACATGCATCCGCTAAGAAAAATAGTCCGTTGTTACTGTTACTTTGAATTAACGTAGCAACGGCAGGAACTGCTTCGATAGCGTTTTTGAGGAGCTTTTTGATTACAGATTTGAAAACATCGCTGCTTGCTTTAAAAGTAGCACAATTCATGAAGTCAAACCTTGGAAAGTATCTAGATATCCCTGCCCTAATGACAAAGTAACTGCACACTGAATATGTGTAGCCGTTTGATGTCTATGTCTGGACCGCTGCGTAAAAAGGAGGGTTTCTGCCCGTTACTTCTCCGCTGTTTTCTTGTCCCTCTTGTCTTTTTCTTTTCTTCACTGGGGACTCATCAGCCACTAACCATTCCTCCAAATATATTCAAATTAATGTTAAAATCCTCCATGTTGCTATCACACGACAGCGGAAAACTAAAGACAATCAGACAGTTTGCTTTTCAAACGGTTACATTTGAAAAACAGTTAGAGCGTCTCTTGTCAGTTTGAAAAGCCAACGGCAGGAACTGCTTGCGTTTTTGAGGAGCTTTTTGATTACAGATTTGAAAACATCGCTGCTTGCTTTAAAAGTAGCACAATTCATTATGTCAAACCTCGGAAAGTATCTAGATATCCCTGCCCTAATGCCAAAGTAACTGGCAACTGAATATGTGTCGCCGTTTGATGTCTATGTCTGGACCGCTGCGTAAAAAGGAGAGTTTCTGCCCCGTTACACCTGCGCTGTTTTTCATGCCCAACTGTATACAGTTAAATCGACCGGACTTCTTTCTGAAGATGTGAGCGTCCTTAACAACGGTCAATAAGTCCTTGACAGCGGTCTGTCTGTTCGGTATTAACAACTTGTCACGTGTTCTGAATTGACCAATCAGAATCGAGTATTCAACTAAGCCATGTAATAATAATGTCTAATGTCCACACTGCTCGTGAGGTGTCAGTCTCACCGCTGTCGGCCTCTGAGTCGGTGCTCTTGAAGTGGCTGTGGTAGACCAGTCTGGAGTCGACTGCTGACTGTCCCGTAGCGTTGGAGAGCAGGGGGGGAGCGCCCAGGGTGGGGGCCCTCCGGAGGCCGCCCTGACCGCCACCACGACTCTTCTTAGAAGGTGAAAGTTTTACTGGTAAAGATGGAGGTTATAAAAGAGCATATGGTCACTAAGGGAACCAAGACAATTCACCCATGGGATTTCTGAATACATGCATATTCATGCTTACGTGGAATTTTCTTGAACACTGTGTTGCACATGAATTGCTGGAAACGATCTGCATAGAAGCCAGGTCTGTGAACTGAAACTGTGTCCTAAAGTATCAAAAACAAAAGCAGAGCCATTTAATACTTTCTGTTCAGAATTATCCATTTATTAACAACTATCTATGAATCTGCCATTTAGTAATCAATTTAAACTAGTGAAACCAATTTTTTCTTTGAGCCCAAGATAACATCTATAAAAGGGTCTTGTTTTCTCAATTTTCTATTATAAAAACTGTGTCCGCTCCAGTTCCAGATGAGGCTTTGTTTAGCTCTCCAGAACATTCAGTGTGTAAGCTCTTACCCCATCATGGACCAAGGCCTTCCAGGAATGCTCCAACTTCTTAATAAACCTAAATAATAAGACATAATTAAACAATTTACTGGAAGTTAAATGAGTTATGTAGGAATGAAGCTTTCTCATGAATTCAAAGCTTTCAGTGCAGGACCCAGAGCATAGGGATTGTCTCCCAGGCCACACACAGGACTAATAAGCACTAAACTGCCAGGTTGGTTGGCCCAGCTACCCAAACAAAACACAAAGAGGGAAACAGACTGTATTCTATGATCAGGATGAAATTATTCAAATGTATGGTTTCAAGGCAAACAGTTGTTTGCTGCTGAACAAACCTGTAGGACTGCAGAATGTCGATGATGCCGATGTAGATCAGCAACCTCTCTCCTTTACTATTACGAGATGGAATACCGCCCATGCTGGAGAGACAGAGTAACAACAACATATCATTGTCATGTCCCAGTCACAGATTAAATGATAATCAAACATATGTTCACATTGAGCAATAAGACTCACTGGTCTTCTGAATCCAAAGCACCCTTCCCTCGGGCCTCCCCCTGAATGGACTCCATGGCTGTACAGTAAAGACTTTTCTGAATTTGTGGCCGGCGCTGATCTGGGGTCACTGCTCCCTCCGACCCCCCACTGTCACCAGAGTTGCCCCCGCTACGCTCCCGGTCCCGACTGGCCTGGTCCATGTTATGGATGCCCATCAACAGACTGTAATCCATGATCTTGAAACTCTGCAAGAGCTTCATGACAGAGAGAAATACAATTAATATGAGCATCAATCAGTCCTGCTGTTTTCATGTTCACACGTGCACTCGCATAGGCAACACTCCACATGCTCAGGACAACCCTGCAGTAATTGGGGCTGGACGTAATCAAATCATCGTTATTGTGAAAAAAATGCAACTTCATCCTTTTTATATTTGTCTTTTTTAACCAGTTTTACTATCACTTATTAATGTGTTGTGTTTTTATACCTTTTTTTATTTTATTTTTCTGTAAACTGTATTGATAAGATTAGAGGGAAAAAAGGAAAAATAGCAGTAAGAAATTATGTATAAAGTACTGTATAAATTGCTGGAACAAAATAAAAATGTACTTGAACAACAATTTATACAATAAAATTAAGGTGAGTAACATACAGCATCAACAGCAAATCCAACGGCAACAATAAACAATAAACACAGCAGTGTACACACAATGAAAATAACCAATTGAAAGATATGGTCATGGCGATTGAGAAACCATCGTAAACAATAAATGTGTAGTGAGAAGGCGATTTCTACCACTGGTACACACATTTAAGTGGGCATGAGAAGCTAACTAGCCGTGACCACAAAGCAACCACAGAAACAGATTAACCTCTAATGGGAAGAGTTATTTTGATGAATAAATGATGTGAGCCTTTGTTTTATAACTCGTTTGGCTTTCTCAAGTCGGACAAGCCCACATTATACATCACAAAATGACATCCTGTATTACCTGGAACAATAATGCCACCTGTCTCTTTCATATTTTAAAAAGGAATCGTCCCTCAAAGTAAACAAAGTATTAGATTGCAATGTCATGCAAGCTTGAGTCATTTCTGCAACACTAGACTGTTGGGGATGTCAGCGGTGGAGAGGCTCGACACTAATGCCCCTTTCACACCAACGCGTTTCACAAAAACTGTACTTTTCAGCTCCAGAGTACAGTTTTTTCCTGTTCACACCGCAGCGGCGCCGCCTCTTAGCTCCGGAATCCGGTTCACTTCCAGCTCCAAAAAATTGTCGGTCTAGAGGCAAGAGCTTCGGAGCTAAGAGGCGGCGTTGCTTACATCGAGGCGTGCAGGAAAGTAAACCCACCTCCCCTGAACATGGGTCGACTGAAGAGTCTCGTCATGCCTGCCTACAAGCAGTAGTGCTGAGCAAAGTGACTAAAAGGCAACCACACATTTATAAAAAGAAACACACTAAAGTCAGGCAACACTAACCAGGCTTCGTGTGATTCTGTTTATTTGTACCTTACTTTGACCATCCGTTCACTGTTATTGATCATTGTGGAGAGAGGCAGGCGTGTTGTTTTGTATTATAGCAGCTATCGGATGGAATCAATACATGGGCTGCACAGGTTGTCGTGTCCGACTATCACAAGTAGAATCATAATAAAAATACGCCGGTAAAATGTGCCTGTAGAAAACGGCTTATACCACAATAGGATAGCAATAGCAAGTAGTCAGTTTAGCTTCGGTTGCTATGCTAACTAGGGTTGCCAACTTCCAGAAATGGAGAAACGGGACACATGCATGTGTCCCCCGCGCCCGTGAAGATTTTTGGGTTTCTGGCGGAGTTACTTTTTTTTATTACTTTATTAAGGTTTAGGGTTAGGGTTATGTTATTTAATTATTTTGGGGGAGCCAGCCCTAGAGTTCGAAAATGTTTTTGGGGGTCAAATCCCCCAAAACCCTCAAAATGTCAAAGTTGCTGCATGTGAGGTAACATCAGTGTATCACACAGTGTGATACACTGATGTCAATCAATCAATCAATGTTTATTTATATAGCCCAATATCACAAATGTTACATTTGTCTCAGTGGACTTTACAGTTTGTACAAAATATCAGTATGACAATATGACACCCTCTGTTCATCGTACAAGGAAAAACTTCCAAAGAAAACCCACAGTTTAAAGGGAAAAATGGGAGAAACCTCAGGGAGAGCAACAGAGGAGGGATCCCTCTCCCAGGACGGACAGACGTGCAATAGATGCCGTGGTGCCGTGATGTTACCTCACATGCAGCAGCTTTGTCTTGTTCTGCAGTTGAACTGCCGAAGAATTTAGTTATATTTGATGCACCTTTATTTTGTGTTGCTCGCTTGTGCATTTCTGTGCCAGCATGCTGTTTCAGGTCGTTTTCTCCACCGTGACCTATTGAAAACTCCCTTCGACACAAGGTGCAGATGACCCGAGACAGATCTCCACTAATGGGCTTTACCCAACTGTGTTTTTCTTCCCACTGTTTGTTGTAAGACACAATTATTTTCTTTTTAGAAGGGCCAGGGCCCAGAACCACATCCTCTCTCTCTTCTCCTCTTTCATTATCACCTCCTCCACCGGCAGCGCTCATTTTCCCACACGACTGAACAGGCCATGAGAGCCTGCCTGCAGACCTCCACTCTCAGGACAGTTCAGGTGCAGGCTGCCAGTGGAGGTGTCCTGAGAGTGGAGGTCTGCATCGGAACTGTCCTGAGAGTGGAGGTCTGCAGGCAGACCCCTCTCGAACAGACTGACATGCCACACAAACAATGATGCGGTGCCCGCGGCCCAGCGGAGAAAATCTCACACACACACGTGCGAGCATTGTGCCTGCCCTGTCAACTGAGCGGTCCTAGCGCCCTTCCCATAGAGCACACAAACACACAGGCACGCAGCCAGACACACTGCATTGTGCGCAAACAGAAACATATTTTTTATTTTTCCCTTTACACGGGAGTCCGGGACAAACAAAGTCCCGTCCGGGACACGCCCCTTTTGGCTCAAATACGGGACGTCCCGGCTAATACGGGACGGTTGGCAACCCTAATGCTAACATCACCCATTTTATACCAGAGACACTTCAATAACAGCGTTGTGATGCCAAACAGCGTCAATTCAGACTGACACACATTCACTTAAGGGGAATTGGGGATATGTATCAGCTGCTTGTGTGACAGTCAGACAGTGAATACTTTAGAGAGCCCGCTCTAAAGTATTAGCTAACCCGGAGCTAACGGGAGAATAAACTCCAGTGGACGAGCAGCACTGCAGCGGTCGGTAAATGCCGCTGAAACACATTAATAAACAATGAACCACGGCACTCTGGAGCAAAGTATAAGCTTGGAGAAGTCGTTATTTTATTTAAATCTGACTTCGTATGATTAAAAGCAACACGATCATCGACCCGATGCAGTCCCCGTTGTTGTTGTTGTTGTTGTTGTTGTTGTGAGCTCCGTTGGGGAGCAAATCAGCAATGTAAACGGTGACGTCATGACGCAGCAGCCGCAGCACCAGTCGGGCTCTGGGCGGTGTGAACAGAGCGGGAGCAGAAAAGGGAAACCGGAGCTGAATCAGAAAAGCTCTAGCTCGGAGCTAGAGCGGGAAAAGCGCTGGTGTGAAAGCCGCATCAGAGACAAACAACACTGAAAGACTGCCTTGAGAGAAAGTATAGATGTCTCTGAAAATAACATTGAGTTGAACATAAAAAATATATATTTCTCCTCAAAGTCTATCGAACATGCTGCTTATTGTGTCTAGAAAATCACAGAAATGTAATCATTCTACTTGTTGGTGCATTATTAATAAAAAATATATATATACATACTTATATAAAAAATCTGATTCACAAATTAATGGTCACCTATCATGCTATTTTTAGGCAATAGCATAGGTCTCAGATATATAAAAATATATTTAAAAAAATGTCTATGAAGTGTTTTGCTCAAAATACCAAACAGATCACCCATTCTAGCCATGCCTCATATCCCTCTATTTCACTTCCTGTTTCAAAAGTGCTGATTTGGGGTATAAAGCTTTAAAAAAAAAAAAAAAACGTTATTAAAAAAAAAAAAAATAGGAGGGGGCTGAGCTCATGCGGGAGATGCTACCGGCAGATACTGCGGTGATGAAACGCCATATCATGGATTATTTCTGAAACAGTCTGGAGCTCAAAGGCTTTCTCTCTTGCTGGTTATACCACAAGGTGAGTTCCTTTTTATTTCCTGCTTCTTCACACACATGCTCTGTGCAGTACAGGTTAGCTCTGAGTGTTAGCGATGCTAATGTAAACATGCACCAACCATATTACGTCCAAAACAGTCGGGCATTGTTTCTGATAGCAACGTTTCTGATTGGGCTGTTGGTGTAAAGCCAGCCTACATTTCCAATATTACGTCATATCGGACGCGAATCTGGATCAGCTCCGTTGTAGCCCCGTTTTTAGAGATTTGGGTACGGAAGAAAAAAGAGAGCGGGTTTTATTTTCTGACGCTTTCCGACACACCGGGGACACATATTTATGTATAAAAGACATCAACAAGTGCATTTTGCATGATAGGTGCCTTTAACTTTGGTTTTAAATCTCAATATTTTTGAAAAGATCATTAAAACTTGGATTTTTAAGTCATATTAAATGCACGTATTTTGAAGAAAATGCAGTATGGTTTATGTAAGGGCAAGATGATAATGTATTCAGCTGGCGTATATATCATGAGTTTGATTAGGTACTTTAATAAACTTATATGTAATGTAACAGATGTGTCCTGTACTCCCATGTAGGCTGAAAAGCTTGAGTAAAAATGAATCGACCAATTAAAAACCAGTCTGTGACTCACCAGGCAGTCCCTCTGTATAGTCTTGCACATGGCATTGAAATTGTCGGCTTCCAGCAGCAGCCCGTCCGGCAAGTCCTGGATGAAGTCCAGGTCTTTGTGAATGGGAACGGCCTTCTCCCTCTCTTTAGGGGACGCTCGCCTCTTATAGGTGGAGCCCTTCAGGTCGTATTTAAGGTGCATGGGGATGATCCGAGGAAGAAGATTGTTCATCACAACAATACGGATGTTTTTTCCTCCTGCCTGAACGCAATACAGCCCGTAGAACTTGGGTAGCAAGGTGCGCTTGTTTTGGTTAATGTTCTGTAAGGACAGAGGATAATGAAAAAGAGATATATGGCACACTTTATTTTAGAGAGACTACATTAGCACTTGCTCTCATTTAAGCCTCATACTCTCAGAGTTACTGAAATCTCTCATATGGAACAGCCTCCCACTTCCTGTTGTATGCATTCGTCAGGCTCACCATGAAGTATCCAGGCAGGAGTTTCTGTAGGAACTCTGCCTCTTTGTGTTGAACAGTCTTGATGATGAACTCGTCATCACTGGAGACATAGAAGAGGGATCCGCTGGCTCCGGGGTTAGACAGCTCGATCAGACCATCATTACACAGAGAATACTACAGAGGAAGAGGAGTCTGCATCAGTGTCCAATTGAAACAAGGCAAACACGTTGGCATTTCCAAAAATCTTATCTAACTAAAACAGTGGTTTTCTGAACCAAATGGGGAGTCACCAAGAGAAAAGTATTTTATAAAACAACAGGGGACTTGATATAAACTACAGTACGATAGACCTCTCACAGGTTTCCAAGGTAATTGTTCAACTACAGGGCCATACATTGATTGTGTGTTAAATTCTTTATATAAAAAAACAGCTAGTAGAAAAATAATTTAGTTGTGACAAAAACATGAAAGCACGAAATATGAAAAAAGTGACCACACACACACACACACACACACACACACACACACACACACACACACACACACACACACACACACACACACACACACACACACACACACACACACACACACACACACACACACACACACACACACACACACACACACACAACACACACACACACACACACACACACACACACACACACACACACACACACACACACACACACACACACACACCACACACACACACACACACACACACACACACACACACACACACACACACACACACACACACACACACACACACACACACACACACACACACACACACACAGAGAAGCTGTTTGATCCTGTTTTCCCTTGATCTTTACCCTTTGTAGTGTGTACACAAAACTATCCTAGAACATTATAAACATTTTAGATCTTCCAGAAATGTATAAACATTTAAAATGTTCTCGCACTGTCCCCCTCGCACCTGCACGCCGGAGGAGGGACTAAACAGAGACATAACCTCAGTGTAGTAACAGTGTAGTGCAGAACTACAATTATCTACCAACAAAATGGCCAAAAGATATTCTGCTCAGAGCCTTGGAGCTAATAATGGATGAGAGTGAGTGGAATGCATTAGAAGAACACGGTGAAGTGGAACAGGAAGACATTTCTGAAGATGAGGATAATGTGGAGGTAAACTCAGAATTTGACAGCAAATTGGAAGATGAACTTGACTCATAGCCAGCTGCTGGAAGACCCCCACAGCCAGCCGCAAGAAGACCCCCACAGTCAACTTCTAAAAGACCCCCCACAGCCAGCTGTGAGGTCTGTGGACCCTCAAAGGACTCCAAGACACAGACTACATGCAGCAACTGCAACAAGTACATCTGTGCTATACACACGAAGAAGTTCTGTACATCATGTGTTTCCTAAACGGACCTTCCCATTGACTCACATGATGTTCTGCAGCGTCACTTCATCAATATATTTTTCGGATATACTGTATTTTATGAATAGTGACTGTTAATTGTTTTTATTTGCTTTGTGTTTATATCTGTTCTATGTCATTAATATGGAGGTTTCATCATCTCTATTTCACAGCCAAATACTTTTGGCTGTGGTTCTTGTGTTCCAATTGCTGCTAAATTGCTTTATTTCCTTCAGGGCTTTGATTATTATATGACAGATTAAAAATAATAAACATTAATGAAAAAATGTTTCATTTACATTTGTCCTAAAAAAGCATGAGCAAAATGTAAACCTAGTTTTTATTACAGTGTATTTTTTTTAACATAAATTACATTTTTATCACAAAAAACGATGGACACTTCCATTGTTAAATTTGATCTAGCAAAAAGTATTTTCAAAAAGTAATCATATATTTCATTTATATTGTTGGGGAATGAGTTAAAGACAATATATATAAGGAATTGTGCATGTTGAATTTAGTTCTGTATTTTTTTTAAACCTTGAAATATGTCCCGGGTCAATTTGACCCGAACATTACCAAAGGGTGCGAAATGTGAACATAACACAAGGGTTAAGGTTTATTATCTCTCATTGGAACCGAGTCTCATAATTTGTCTTCAACAAGGGGCACAGGTTAAAACCACTGAATACAAGGACAGTGACTAAAGCTATCAGGAGGGCAGTTCCTGTAAACATGGAAGTGTGTGTTTGTGCAAGTACTGACCAGGTAGTCATCTGGTCGAATGCCAAAGAGTTCCCTGAAATAACGAAAGGCAATTGGAGCGTAGGTCTTAAAGCGAAAGTCACTGTAGTGATGAGCAGGAGTCAGGTTACTGCCTTCACTGAAAACACATCAAAGAGGGAGAGAGCCATTAAACACAAATTCACAATGAAACATTCACAAAATATTCAGTGAATGATTTTCCCCGCCAAATGATATAATAACAATATTATCGCAATATCAATAGAACATTTTAAATACAAACAAACACTAGTAAAGCTTTTTAATACAAACAAATACAAGTAAAGCTAAATTAAATGTATCTTTATCTTAGATTATACTGGATTTCAACTGAAAGATGCTCTCTTTTGGAAATAAACTTCACTTAAAATATGGGTGCACGGAGTTGGAGACAGAGTCCGTAACAATAACTTTACAAAAGTTTACAAAATGTAATTTAAGTGATGATTTTAAAGTCAATAAACATGATATTACCACATCAATACTCATTATTAACATCTAATTGTTCACTGTTAATGTCAAAGGTTATTCAACAACAACTTCTGTTATCAACCTGGGGAAGAAGATGCTTTCGACCACCACAAAGTCCTGCATGAGAACGTCTCTCTCCGCCTTCTGGCTTAAGCTGCCAACGGTGTGAGTGATGCCCAACTGGATGGCACCTTTCAGGGCAGATGACGTAGTCTAGAGGGGTCAGAGAGGAAAAGATAGTAAACCCCAGAACAAACTAAATGTTCCCCCATGACTCACTCGTCACTATTCTTGGTACATCTAATGAGAGAAAGTCCCAAACTAATTTTAAAGTATGACCACCTTTTACACTTTTCAACTCTGCTACATGTAACAAAACAACCCACTGGTGTGACCAACCCCCACCCTGTTCTGACCTTTTTATAGGTGGTCTCTCCGGTGGTGGTCTCCACCCCCCGGTGTCCGATGGTCTTCTTCATACTCTGAGTTGTGCCAGGCAACTGATGAGAGGGGCAGAGAGGAAAACATTTAAATATAGTCTGGTGAGTGTGTTAGTGAACACCGAAGATCGAGCTGAATCTAATATGCAGATGGGTTTGCTGGATCAACATTTACTTGACTTCGGATTGGTACATAATAGAGAAGCAAATTATTAACACATTCTTTGACATCCATACCTCTGAAGGGGCCATTTTTCGGATGCCACTGGTCCCTAAGGACACAAAAAGGTTCAATTAGGAGTTACAATGGGACAAAGACACAAACACTTGAGAACAAAATGTGAAAACGCAGTAAAACCTTTAGGGGCGGCTCGTCCCCTTGTTTAGACTCAACCTAAAGGGAAAGTTAGGTTGTTTTGTGGGGTTGTATGAAATACTCAGTCCATACTCAGTTTATCATCTAGAGTAAATGGAGGTTTGCACGCCCCCAGTTTGGAGAATCAGAATGACGCACACAAGCAAAGCACTGTACTGCTGTGGACACGGGAAGAAGCAAACCTGCCACCTTTTTATTTGATGCTCTTTTATACCTCTTCACATTACCCCTACAGTCCTTTCCGACAGTGAACTGAAGCAGTTATCTATGCTTTCTTCAAACTCAGACTCCTTACATTTTATTTTAAAGTGCAGAACATTGGAGTTGCTTTTCTTGAAGGTTGCTAACTATCTCTTTATCGAAACTCTTGTAAATGCCAACCACAATGGTCAGCGTAAATGTGATGCGTGAAATAATTGTCAAAGGTTGAGTTGGCACCTTTTTAAAAAGAGTTTGTTAAAGAATGTTTTAAGAAACCCTCTGCTGGCTAATTGAGGCCAATGATGAGCCCAGGCCTAAATGTGGCAGCAGTTCTCGATACCTCCGCTCTATGTTAACTGGAACTACTCCTCCCCTGAGCTGGCTGCTCCAGATTCATCTGCTCCCTGAAGAGGTATATCTACAGTCACAGCCTCCTTTCAAAACATCTGCCATTCCTAGCTCTTTCTGCAACAGCCTACTTTGCTTCTGACTTTAACTTTGCATTTCTTATTTTGATTAATGCCGTCGTAACTATTGTTTGTTGAATTGAGCGTACTGATAAGCATTAGCAGAGGATTAGTGTCTTTAAGGTACAGTACACACATATTGAGAGTTATAGACATCAAGAAGCAAAATGTAAGGGTTTGATTACCAAAGATAGGAAATCAAATTAAAAACATGCCCCAAACAAATAAACCTATCCTCCTGGGTAGGCATGGTAACAATCACAGCACATATCAGTTTTGTAAGATATGCCCAGTAGAAACAAAGAAATACATGATTTCCTATGTCCTTACGTAAACTTGCCGTTTAAACCTACTTCTCACCCACTCTGCAAGCACCTCTAGCCTGTAACCAATGGCAACATGTACTTCAATGCTGCAGTGCCACAGGTCAATATATACAGAGGATGTTGGGTAGATTAAACAACCTTTCCTGTGTGTGAAAATGCATCTACGCCCAGCATCAATCCAGGAGATGCACAGTAAGTGGACACTACAAGCCAGGAAAGGTGGGTGTGTTAATAATAAGGCAGACTCACTGAATGCCATGCACGTCTCTCAGTTAACAAGGAGGGACACACTGCAATCCACCGGGAAACAATGAGCATCATTCTGCACACATTCCCAACTCTTCATCACTACTCGTGCAGTTTCTGATCACGCACACCCATGCCGCGAGTACCTCGCTGAAATGCTCTCCTCCAGAACTGAGTCCTAATATCTGTGGAGCAGGACAGAGGCAGCCTTAACAGCTTAACCCAGAAAAGGAGCTGCACTGAACAACACATGTACTGACTGTGTTTAGGTACGAGGAAATGTACCATGTAAAGCTGGAATGATTACTCAATTTAATACGAATATTAGTGCCCGAAACCTTCTGGTTTTATTTGTCTTCAATTTGATAAGTAATATATTTGGGTATTGGACTGATAGTTGGAAAATCATAATGAGTATTTTAATTATTTCCCACCCATCTTATACACAGAATATCTTATTGATTCATTCATTTAGAATAATTAGCAGCAAAATGTATTAGGAATATACATAACCATCAACTATCCTAACTTGATCACATTGCAATGTTTTCAATAGTTCATATGAAACTGGCCCTGGTAATAACACACACTGCAGTAATCAATTAGTAGATCAATAGAAACATAATAACCAACTCTTTTATAACAAATTCATTGTAAAAGTACCTTTATATGTAAAAAGAAGTACTGTTTTCAGCCTCTAAAATATGAACATGCCCTACATTTTCCTGCATTACCTTATATTTAACAGAATGGGCTCTTTATATAAACCAGTTGGCCTTTTTCAAAACTGTGATGGACATTTAACACATGTTTGTTTTTTGATATACCAAAGAAACAATTAAACTAGATTATAATCATTACATTAATGAAAATACATTTTAGTTGCAGTCAGACACTGATAAAAACCGACACTGAGCATTCAGGCTAGTAATTACCCACCCCAACTCAACCCAATTACTTAAGAATGACTTTAGCTCTTCAGTTACAGGCCTTACGACAATAGGCAAACCATCTGTTCCTCTCTGTATACTAAACAACTCCCTGCCAGCCTTGTTCACATGTAGCCCGCAGCATACACAAAGCAATAATATGGGACACGCACAGTTTTCTAACATAATTGTCTTCTTATCATAGCAACATGAATCTACAGGATCTTGCCCTGATGAGGAAACAAGGCAAATCAAGGCTCCTGCACTGGATATTACATTATGTTACTGTCACTCAAATGTCTGCGAGTGTGTATTTCACAGATTGCTGTGTCTTGTATTTGTGAATGTCTATGCTCTCAGCCATGTGGGAGCCACAAGAGCAATTTGAAGGCACTATTTGTATTCACTGATTCAGACTGGGTGGTTACCACAGCAAAAGCAACTCCTCTCTAGACAGGAAAGCTAATAAGTGACACACTAAACTAAATGGATTAGCAACCTCCCCATCATCTGTCCTGTCTAGAGAATAAGACCCATCTGTTTCTTTGTGGTCACTGAAAAAGACCAATTCATGACCGATTCATCATACAAAAATCTGAAATCAAGAGAGGTGGACAAACATGTCATACACTACAGGGACATGACTGTTCATTATCTGGGTTAGCATGACAAACTTGTAGGAAATCAATAAGATCAATATTTTTTTCCATAATATATCACTGTGAATCTTTGGACACTAACGCTAACTGACAGGGGGCTGGTGTTGAGTGAACTAAATGACAAATGGATCTGTTGCTACTCTGCTCCTGTAGTAAACATCTATATTTCTGTTGCTGCAGTATTGTTGGCCTTTTATAGAACATTTAAATGTATCCAGAAATGTTATATTGTGTATCATTTGTGATAAATGTATTTTCTACTGTAGATATGTTAATATTTGCTGTTTATTGTATCATGTTTGTAGTTTAATCCACCTTTTGAATATTTGTATATTTGAATGCCTGAACATACTGCTGCTATAACAAAAGGATTTCCCAATTTGGGATCAATTATCTGTATCACAGACCCGGACAGACAGAGGAAAGGGAGGGGTGTAACGGGCTATAACAGGGTAGTTTCCCATGGATGGACAGACCCTATTCAAACAGCAGCTTCTCACACATTTACAAAATAAATGTAATAAACCTTGCAATTATCCTCCTGCTTCCAGCTAACTCATTAGCATTCAAACAGCGTTAACAAATCACCGGCTTGATAACAAAACAGACCACTTGAGCCAACGCTTGAGCCAACGTGGTCCAGGGAATTATTTTTTAATGCATCCTAATAGACAATTCTATATAAATACTGTCCGCTCGCTGGTTAAAGCTTATTAGCACCAGACTGGGGTTTATCTACAAGGCAGTTTAACAGGCTACACATTGCTTGTTTCATTTGTTAGGGTGAGAGCCTCGATGCTAACTGGCTAAGTGGCTAACCGGGACGTGAGAAAGCCACAGTCCCCGAGTCCCACGGTTAATATCGCTATAAAATGACACACGGTTATGTTTTTATGTTCGTTTGAAGACGACAAAAGGAGAAGTATTTATACACTAGATACCTGTCGGGGCTGTTGATCCCGAGTCTGCCGTCCCAGCAGTCGCCATTACGGTCTGCCTGTTCTCATCCCAGACTGTAGAGCCGACAGAGGGCTCTGATGCTCGGCTCGCAGCTGCGCCACAGCGCCGCCAGCAGACCGAAGAGGAACCGCTTCACTTTCACTTTTACTCTACTTCATATTCATGTACCTCAAGTTTAAAAGTTTAGAATAACCTTGGGGTTCACTAACTAAGTACATTTACTCTCAAGTACTGTACTTGACAGCAATTTTGAGGTACTTTACTCGAGTATTTCCATTTATGCTACTTCTATTCCACTATACAATTCAGAGGTAAATATTGTACTCCACTACATTTATGCAGTAGGCCTACCTTTAGTTACTTTGCTATTCGAGATAAATGTTAAACAATAGGATTAATACTCAATACTTTAGACATAGGCTACCTGGTTTAAATTCACAATTAGTTTAAACAATATCTACCTAGCTTGATCAATACCTCAATAATTATCACCAAAACATATTCTGAAATGGGCCAAATGGGTCATCTTCATAATGAGTAGCTACTTTTACTCTTGGTACTTTAGTATAATTCAACTGCTGAGAGTATATCAGACATAGTTTCCAAATTAACTAAATATGTGCAATGTTGTTGAAATATTTTTACATTCATAAAGGGCTGATTTTGTGTTTATCATGCCTCAACACCTTCTTTGAGTCACATGTTATTTAATGTTTGTTTCTTTATATCTGAAGTCTTTGCAAGTACTTCTCTTATGTTTGTGTGTGTCATTAGTGACAAAGTAAAATATAATTGAACTAAACATAACTAGATTACTTTTACAGGGGTTTGTAACAGGTGAACAGCAGTTCAAACTATTAAATTGACAAGTGTTGTCATTACTGCCAATTTAAATCTAGTGTAGCCAGGCAGACATTTACAAGTAAGGCAAGACGAAGGACTCACACAACCTAACCTTGCATGTAAGAAGACAGTAGACAACACAAATGGTATATTTCAATACGTTTTTATTATAACTGTTGTAGATATGATCTCTACACACAAAACAAGGATGATAACTGATTTTGCAGTTCCAAATCAATCAATAAAATGCATCCATAATCAAATATGTAAAGCGTAGCCATAGAAAATAGTTGTACAGTAAAACAAGAATTAAACACTGTTGTATGTTTCTTTTTAAATGTATTCTTGTGATAACAAAGCTTCTAATTTGATCTCAGATAAAAAGATGAAAAGAAAACTGGCAGAAGCTATAATGTGGTCCACATTCCCTTACAGACCTGAAATATTTCCTGTTTATGATCAGAGGTCATCTCTGCTGCTAGCTTGATATTTCCCTGAATGGCCCAGTGCCATAGGATCAGCAGCCAAAGGTCATCAGAGTATATAGGGGAGAGGGCACTTTTTCTTTTCACTGGAGGCTTTGGTGATGGCATTCACAATAATTTTGGAGATACACTGCGGCCGCTCGTGTGAAGACATGCTGCAACAGTGACGGAGAGATGGAGGAGAATTCCAACATTGCTTTGATACTGCGATGAGCTGTTTTGATGGAGAGTACAAGATCAGACAAAAGAGAAAAAGCCAATTGAAAATCTGACATCTTGTTTAATAGCTCCTAAACTTTTGTTTTCAAATGTTTCATTTACATTTTCACTGCTCAGGCTTTGTCATCTGATTTTTTTTTTGCTAGATGTTGTACTGACACCCTTCCTTGTTTGACTCACCTCCTGCGCAAAACAAAGGACCCTCTCTTCTTCAGACAGGGGGCAGCATTGGTTCACAAAGCTCTTGAGAGGAAAACCAACAGGGAACCTAAAACACAATGAAGCTATTACTTTGTTTCTGTACATAATGCAGACACACCAAAACATACTGTAGATAGGTGGTATTATCACATTTCAACATAAAATATATTTTAGCATATGAGGCTGCTTGGTACAAATGTATTTTCTTTGACAAGAAATGACCAAAAGCATCAAAAGAAACGGAAAGAAAGGAACTACCATTGCCACAAAAAAAAAGCACCATGAAAGAGGATGATAAAGAAGACAAAGATAATAACAGATCCAAGGCCAGATGTAGGAAGTATGTTCTTACTTCTTCGTGATGATCTTGTGAGTGTCACAGATGTTGTGAAGGGAGAGCTCTTTAGCAGCGGAGGTCAGATTATAATATGGGTCAGGAGAAAGGTTTTTGAAACAGGTGTATCGGCTATCTTCCACGTTGTCAAAACAACACTCGAAATCCACTGGTTCACCGTTCTTGTTCAAGCAAAACTTGCTAAGCTCCTCACGCCACTTAAACACAAATAGAGAAAGGTCATGAGAAGGCAGGAACATTACTAAATTAAGGAAAATATTTATGTTTTTTGGTTTACCTTCTGGTCAGCACACTCGAGCACACCCTGCTTCTTTTTGCAGCACTGTTTGAATCCCTTCTCTACACGATTAATGGTCTTTGCCTGATGGGACATCAATTCATAGCCTGAATTTCGAAGGCAATTGACTTTGTAGAGGGGGCGTAGCTTCTGGTCGCGACACAGTGATTCAATGTTGTCAGCAGAGGGTCGTCCGGGAGGAAAGTTGAAGTCTTTTTTAGGAGATTGTATAACATTTGTTTGTGCTCTGGGAACGTACGGACTCTGTATTTTCCTGTAAAGTATGAGGCACATGGTCAGAGTGAAACCTGACCTCCTTCTACTGTACCTCTAGGATCTATTTATCCAAACTAAGTGTGTTTTGCAATGTAACAATTAATTTGTATTGAAATTCCATAAAAAGACTCAAACAAAACTGCTTTCAGAGTGAGTTAAGCCTTGTAGTAAAATAGCCACCCTGTCATTCATAAGAATGGGACCAGTCCACTGATGCAGCTTGGGTTTTATACAGATGGCTCAGGCTAAATAGACAGAGGGTTGTTCAGCAAAAACAATAAAACCTAGCTCAACTGCTAGATCACAATGAAGCATTCTCGGACAAAGCCCTGCATTGGTCAATGAACTATACCGGCAAGTGTACAATGTAAAATGATTGCCGTAAACATAACTTTCCAGAGCAGTAAAATCCTTCCTCATAGTAGGCCTATTATAAAACAATTTGATGTGTTTTGGCATATGAAAAGCCTATTTAAAAAAAGTTATTTAAATAGTTTAATAGACAGAAATGTGTCCAAATGTGTGTCTTTTCATGGGATATAAATTATTTAGAAAATATTGAGAAATGTTTTCACAACATTGTAAAAGCTGAAACTGATTTCTGATTTGATCCTATGCATAGGAGCATAAATGATGTTTAAGAAGGTTTAACTTGTTAACATTCAAAATCAACTGTTTACTGGTGGTTATTTTATCAAATTCAATTCATACCGCGGACAATCCGTGGGGGTAAAGTCAAAGGTTTCAGTGGAGGGAATCTGTGGCACCGGCAGCTCCTGTGTCGCCGTGTAGTTTGGGTTCGGAGCTTCGTTATGGAAGCAGTTTAGCCTGTCGCTGCCCCTCGGCTTGCAGCATTCAGATTGACGATCCTTTATGCTTGCGTCCTCCTCACAGTAGGAATTGATTGCGAACTTCCACTGTAGTTGGAACAAAACCACAGACAGTCAGTATGTATTGTTGAGAGCTTTATAGTATGTTGAATACTTAAAACGAAAGTTAGTTATAATCAAATATAATCAATTATATTCTTGTATAACCCACAATGAAAATGCTTCATATTTTAGGTTTTTCTATATTTACAGCATAAACAAAAAAACAGTCAGTATGTATGCATTCGTCTTTTAATAGTGACATGAAGTCTGCATGGACTGTATTTTAAGTGAATGGGCCAGCTGCAATATATAGAGTATCTTTTAAGACACAATTACACAAATCTCAAAAACAAATATTAGGCGAAAAGATTAAGAAAAGGCTTTGTTCACTAAAGAATTGGAGGCATGTTTGTTGCTTGGCCTTCAGACCGATCCTCTGGTTCTCATGCCAAGGCCTGTCTGTTATGCCAGGCTGGGCTGCATATAATGGGCTTACCAGCTGAAAACACCCAAGGCCTTTATCTTTGTTCCCAAAAGCAAGTACCATCATCTCAGCAATGTGAAGAATGTGTTTTGCCCTTTTTATGTCCAGGGTAGAACAAAAACACGCACACAAATGTGTTTGGAGTACTATACGCTATAGAAATGATCAAACAAAGCTTCAGGAACTAAGGTAATATAAATATAAAGTTACTGAAGTTGGCAATTAAGATCATATTTATGAGAGCATTCCTCCACATAAAGTATTAAGTGGATAACATTAAAATGATCTTGTTTTTTTAATTATAAATTAACACGAATTGGGATCAAGCTTCGGTTGATCCCAATATCTTGAGTCTAATGACAAGATAATGCAAAAACATTGTCAACAAGGTGGAGTACAAAAATTGTAGCACAATTAAAGTTAAAAGATGCAGGATATCCTATAATGTCACTTTTATACTGAGTTGAAGAAATAGCTGAATTGGCTGTAAGTGACTCACCGCCATTGAGGCGCAACACAGCGTCACCTCTATCCCCCACGTGTGGTTGCTCCCGCAGCATGCATTTAAGAGGTACTCTAACTCGTTGACAGAACTGGCCATTCGCTTCAACTTCCCATAACCACTGACAGGAAAGTACGAGTCTGGGTAACGGGGACGATGGTCTCCATTGATACAGATGGCTTGGATATTGTCGAAAGTCGGTTGGCCGAGGGGGAACTCAACAGGATATTCCAGCCGTGGAGGGCCACCAGCGGAACGGGGCCGAAAACTTGGTCGACCTTAGAGGAAAAGACAGGAATTATACTGTTATTTGATACAAATACAGCGACAGGGGAATTCAATTAAAAGTTAAGGGAGGAAAATAAATACGAACCTCCTCTAGCTGTCAAGCCTAGCTCCTGGACCTTCCAGGTATTTGCGGAATGGGGTAGTTGCATTTCTGAAAGACAACACGATTTTAAAACAAGGATTTACAAAATATATATATTTGCCAGTGTCAACCCATATTAGGGCACCAGGGGGACAGAAATAATGATGTGGTATATGATTTATGTTTTAAAATCCCGCTCTGAACATCTAAGATTATTTTTGATTAGATACTGCACTAGTATTGTGAACTCGCACCTTGCATGAATTCGTCAATGTCGAAGGTGACCTCGCGTTGCTCGACGGCTTTCCCTTCTGGAAATTGTAAACACAACGAAGAGAAAAGAGGGAAAGAGAAAGAGGCAGAAAGCCATTAAAAGTTATGCAACCGTTATTGCACAAATTATACTGAGAACCAGTGGTGACCATTATATTCAATGGTCTTTCAAGTCTTTCAAATGTTACTAAAGTAAACTTTTGTAACATCAGAGAAATGTACTCAATCATTGACAATGTGATGAGTAATGTTAATTACAACACTTTATTTAGTCAGTGACTCATTATTTAATATTGACACTGAATAAAGAAGATTTACCATTTATAATATTCAAGTTGCACTAAAGTGCTTGGACTAAGTTTTACTGGTGGGAAGTAAGTACATTTACTCAAGTACTGTACTTAAGTACAATTTTTAGGTACTTGTACTTTACTTGAGTATTTCCATTGTATGCTACTTTGTACTTATACTCCACTAAAACTCAGAGTTAAATGGTGTACTTTTACTCCACTACATTTATTTAATAGGAGTTATACTTTACAGATTTGGATTAATGATGTGAAATATAATCAACACTTAAATTAGACTTTAGTTACACCTGGAGTAAATTCACAAACTACCCTGCAGTATGCACAGTCATTAAAACTATAGCTGCACCTTTACAAGCTTTTATAACACTTTAATGCATCAATAATTATCAAAACATACAATATTATTCTGAAATGGACCAATCTGCATAATGGCTTATTTTACTTTTGGTACTTTAAGTATATTTTTATGCTAAAACGTTTGCATTATTTTACTTTAATAATATGTTTGATTGAAGGACTTTGACTAGTAACCGAGTATTCCTACACACTGGTACTTTCACTCAAGTACAAGGTCTGAGTACTTTTCCCAACTCTGCGTGTAGGCTACTGTGATATACAAGTCCTTATTGCGACAGGAGGATTAATGTCAGCTGGTCTGCGAAATGAAGGCAGAGCAGTTTCGACGAACAAAAATGGAGTCAAGAAGCAACTTCTATCATGAAAACAACAACAACAACAACAACAACAACAACAACAACAACAACAACAACAACAACAACAAGAAGAAGAAGAAGAAGAAGAAGAAGAAGAAGAAGAAGAAGAAGAAGAAGAAGAAGAAGAAGAAGAAGAAGAAGAAGAAGAAGAAGAAGAAGAAGAAGAAGAAGAAGAAGAAGAAGAAGAAGAAGAAGAAGAAGAAGAAGAAGAAGAGGGAACATAACAGTAGGCTACCAACCCTCGGATGCTGAGCTCAGTAACACCAAGACCAATGCTGTGCAGCAGGCTCGAGCCGCAGGAGACCCCATGGCGCAGAGTATAGTGTCGTGAACGGTTTGTCCCGCAGATACTGTTTGTCTGTCCTCGCGCAGAGAGAGAGGCCGCCCAGAGACACACACACACCGGCCGGTAATTGGTGGAACAGAGACTGCCCTGCTGTCTGTCAGACCGTAAACGCGCAACCGTGCAAACAGATGTTATAGTTGTGGGGTTTCAGGGGGGCGAGACGGGGTGAGGAAGAAAAGAGGGAGGGAAGGAAGTGTTTACAACATGACTCATAGGTGCTCCGTTCAAATCATGGGTACGTCTTGTTGGACGGGATGTGTAGTAACATGAACTAATTTGGAGGCCTACTTAACTTGAGTATTTGTTGCTACTTTGTATGTCTACCCAACTACGATGTAGAGGTCAATAGTGTAGCTACTCCACTACATTTATTTAATAACTTTAGTTACTTTGCAGGTTTGGATTAATGATGTGAAATGTAATCAACTCTTAAATCAGACTTTAATTACACCTAGAGTAAATTCACATACCCTGCAGTATACATTTATTTAATATAGCTGCAGCTTTGATGAACACATCAATGCATTATTATAATAAAAACATGTAATATATTCTTCTGAAATGGGCCAATCAGCATGATGAGTACTTTTTAGTAGGCTACTACGTTAAGTATATTTTGATGCTAATACTTATTTGCTTTTTCATTTTGATTGTAGGACCAGGACTTACTTTTAACAGACTATTCCTACACTCTGGTACTTTTATTTTAAGTACTTCTCCAAACTCTGATGAGCACTGTGTTAATGATTTTTTTTTTTTTAACACTGGCTGTTAGCCAATGTGTAAGACGTATTGCCCTGCCATAAGGCCCAGCTAATTATCCTCAGACTATTGACAATGAATGAACTAATTCTAATATTTTATATTATTTATTTATTTTATAGAAATATCATAAATATTCAATGATTGTAGGTCATAAAAGTATAAAAGTACTCCCTACAATGTACTTTTATATAGATCACCATTCTCTGTCTGAGTGCGATACCTTAAAGGGTGTGTTGGCATTTTTGAATTGCACAGTAAGATTAAAAAATATAATTATCATAATCAAAGCCTCAAATCCTTAAATAATAATTCAAGTAAAGGCTGCGGGGGGAACTTCTGTGTAGCAATGCAGGAGGAGTCACAGACTCAAAGGAGACACGGGGAGAGCTGGAGCTTTGATGGCAAACGCTGATGGGTTTATTTGGAGCTTCGGCCAGAGAATTCACAAAACAAGTCAAAGAGTCAGAGGTGACTTCATGGCAGAGTTGCCACGTCAATTCTGAAGAACTAGACCCGGCCAAGACCCATGTATTTAGTCCAGAGAGTATAATCAACATTGTGCATAACAAGATAGAATCATAACACCTCTATCAGCTGACGCCAACAGGCAGGAACAGGGAGACAAAACACTGAGAGCACATCAGCCAAGGTTACAGGTGTGTGTCAGGACAGTATGACATGGGTCAAAGTTATGGGCCTTGTAAAATATTTCCCCAACAAAGGCCACGGAAGAAAAAAAAACAGGAGCCTACATTTTCCACAATTCAAAAATGTATGTCTTTTAAACTCTACACCTAATGATTGTAACACAGGCTTTTCATGTTGTAACAATTACAATCTTCCACCTCAAACTTTAGACATAAAATCCATATTTATTTTGCGAATGTCAAAATATTCAACAGGATGAATAAAGGATACAATTTAAAAGCATTTAATAATGTATAGCTAGGGCTGTATTTTGTCCATCCCACCAAACCCTGTTTTTGAGTCATTGTTTGCTTTTTGAGAGAGATATATCAAAGGCCTTAAACTCTTCTTTCTCACTCACACAGAGTTTGAGTCCAGGGTTATTGTGACCTTACTACGGTGGCCCTGAAGTGCAAGACACCACAGCATTTCACAAAACACAACAGCATTTCAGAAAACGCCACAGCATTTCAGAAAACGCCACAGCATTTCACAAAACGCCGCAGCATTTCACAAAACGCCACAGCATTTCAGAAAACGCTACAGCATTGCAGAAAACACCACAGCATTTCACATTGGACGGAAAGGGTATTCCTTAGGGAGAACACTTCTTGTTTGTGAATGGACAGAGCCAGCCATAGAAGCACTGCTGTGATTGGTTGTTTTTGCTGCCAGTCAAGAAATGACGCTTCGTGATTGGCCCAACACATCAGCTGTTAGCTGTTAGCACACACTCAGAGCTCACAGCTACTCATATCTGTTCAGAAACTGGACAAAAGTTAAACATATAACTGCAGTTTGAGACACTTCCGTATTAGCGTCCCGGCTCTTCCCCAGAGTTTGCCGCTTGGTTGGGACCAGAGCCCTAGAGAGATAAGTATCTCTTAGTATTTATAGTAGATTAGTATCTCTAGGGCTCTGGTTGGGACATATTTTGCTGTCGGGTGTTGACCAATCACGAAGCGTAATTTCTTGACTGGCAGCAAAAACAACCAATCACAGAGTGCTTCTCTGGCTGGCTCTGTCCAATCACAAACAAGAAGTGTTCTCCCTAAAGCCCCTGTCACACTGTCCTGAAATTGACACCCGATGGACACACGATAAAGGAAATGTTCAAATTCGGCTCTGATCGTAACAACATTACGCCATTCGTGAGGGCATCTTAAGCCATCGTATGACCGTCGGTGGAGTTTCTCTGGCTCCGGCAGCAACTTTGTGAGCGGCAACTTCGTAAGGCGTGAGGGCATCTTGTCGAATCGTGTCATCTTCGTGTTATCATCGGTGCCATCGGGCATTCGCCCTCACTCTGATCGGGGCGAATGCCCGATGGCACCGATGATAACAACATGCCCTCACGATGGCCTTACGAAGGGCAAAATTGACACACGAATTCAACACGAAAATTAACCTTCGCAAGGTCCTTCTGCAATTTTTTGGCATGCCAAAGATTTTCCCACCGCTCACGAAGTTGCTGCCGGAGCCTGAGAAACTCCGCCGGCGGTCATAAAATGGCTTAAGATGCCTTCACGAATAGCCCGATGTTGCTACGATCAGAGCCGAATTTGAACATTTCCTTTATCGTGTGTCCATCTGGTTGTTTTATTGCACAACAAAATCATGTAAACATATTATGTAAATAACCCAATTTGTGTTCTGTGAAACTGAAAAGGATATAATATATTATTTTGAAGGAGAGTTGACAGGAAGTTGTTGTTTCTATGGAAACAACATACGGAGAAAACGTAATATTTTCTACATATAAAGTAAAGAACAAAGTCTGAAGATATGAGTACAGTATCATAGTACTGTAACATAATTGTTTTTGTTACTTTCGTTGCAGTTGTATGTCTTAAATGTAATGTAAATGTTGCCTTCGTGTGTGGTTCGGCGCCATCTTCGTGCGAAATTCAGAATTCCATATTCGTGTGTCCATCGGGTGTCAACTTCGGGACAGTGTGACAGGGGCTTAAGGGAATACCCTTTCCGTCCAATGTGAAATGCTGTGGTGTTTTCTGAAATGCTGTTGTGTTTTCTGAAATGCTGTGGTGTTTTCTGAAAACAATGAAGCATTCTCGGACAAAGCCCTGCATTGGTCAATGAACTATACCGGCAAGTGTACAATGTAAAATGATTGCCGTAAACATAACTTTCCAGAGCAGTAAAATCCTTCCTCATAGTAGGCCTATTATAAAACAATTTGATGTGTTTTGGCGTATGAAAAGCCTATTTAATAAAAGTTATTTAAATAGTTTAATAGACAGAAATGTGTCCAAATGTGTGTCTTTTCATGGGATATAAATTATTTAGAAAATATTGAGAAATGTTTTCACAACATTGTAAAAGCTGAAACTGATTTCTGATTTGATCCTATGCATAGGAGCATAAATGATGTTTAAGAAGGTTTAACTTGTTAACATTCAAAATCAACTGTTTACTGGTGGTTATTTTATCAAATTCAATTCATACAATCCGTGGGGTTAAAGTCAAAGGTTTCAGTGGAGGGAATCTGTGGCACCGGCAGCTCCTGTGTCGCCTTGTAGTTTGGGTTCGGAGCTTCGTTATGGAAGCAGTTTAGCCTGTCGCTGCCCATCGGCTTGCAGCATTCAGATTGACGATCCTTTATGCTTGCGTCCTCCTCACAGTAGGAATTGATTGCGAACTTCCACTGTAGTTGGAACAAAACCACAGACAGTCAGTATGTATTGTTGAGAGCTTTATAGTATGTTGAATACTTAAAACGAAAGTTAGTTATAATCAAATATAATCAATTATATTCTTGTATAACCCACAATGAAAATGCTTCATATTTTAGGTTTTTCTATATTTACAGCATAAACAAAACACAAGTGGTTTGTTAAGTTGA
This sequence comes from Gymnodraco acuticeps, assembly GCF_902827175.1. Classification (NCBI taxonomy): domain Eukaryota; kingdom Metazoa; phylum Chordata; class Actinopteri; order Perciformes; family Bathydraconidae; genus Gymnodraco; species Gymnodraco acuticeps. Next base: position 4,148,415 of record NW_022990583.1, on the reverse strand, counting down.
ATGTAAGACCTATAAGGATTTATGCCTTACTCTCTGATAAGAGAGTAGGCAGTTTTTTCCCTCTCCTCTGACAGCAGTTCACAGGGAGGGGGGCTCCTGACTTAAGGAGAAACACATTGAGGCCTCAAAAAGGTTGTTATGTCATAGCCATAGAATATGTCTGGTCATGTTGTTTTTTTTTACACAAACATGGGAAGGTGTGTCTTATGCCATAGCCAATAGAAGATGTTGGTTGGGAATAGAGGAGGTGTTTTTTTGGGGTTTCGATCCGTTTTTTTTAGCATAAAGAGACTGGTTTTTTGAGAGAGCGCGAGAGAGAGGGGGAAACCCCTGGTATACTCTCTCCCGGTAGGCTCTGGCCCTCAGAGCTGGGTAAATGGCTCTCGGTAAGGTTATCTGGAATGCGTTATTAGTACGTGCAGGATCTCAGAACTAATAGATCTATTTAGATCTACCTGGAAGGCGTTATTAGTACGTACAGGAATCTTAGAACTAATAGCTCTATTTAGATCTACCTGGAAGGCGTTATTAGTACGTACAGGAATCTTAGAACTAATAGCTCTATTTAGATCTACCTGGAAGGCGTTATTAGTACGTGCAGGATCTCAGAACTAATAGCTCTATTTAGATCTACCTGGAAGGCGTTATTAGTACGTACAGGAATCTTAGAACTAATAGCTCTATTTAGATCTACCTGGAAGGCGTTATTAGTACGTACAGGAATCTTAGAACTAATAGCTCTATTTAGATCTACCTGGAAGGCGTTATTAGTACGTACAGGAATCTTAGAACTAATAGCTCTATTTAGATCTACCTGGAATGCGTTATTAGTACGTACAGGAATCTTAGAACTAATAGCTTTATTTAGATCTTGGATAGATGAGAAATATGAATTAAGGTTTTAGATAAAAATATAACCCCAGCATGATATGTTGCGTATGATTATAATGTGTTAAAAGGTAAAAACCCTGTATTAGTTTGGACCTATTTTTCTTCAAATAAACTGATCTCACCTGTTGGATTGGGACAACTAAAAGAAAATCTGTGCTCTCCTCTCCTGCTTCAAAGGTAAGACTGCACCCTGCCACACACACTTAGGTAGGAACACACTCCATTTACTGATATCAAAATCCTTCGGGATCCCTTAAACAGATTAAAAAAGAGTTGTCTGAATAGAAACAGCAGTTAATTGAACCTGGTTCTTCGGGGAGTTAATAGAGGTGAGATCTTGCTGACGTTGGTGGATCTGAGCCAAGCAGTAAACTTACATAGACTCAATAACTTCGGTCAGGTCAATTAGTAGGTCAGAGTAATTTACCGGAATAAATTATCAGGACCTCGCCGACTCTAAACAGTATGCATTCGTCTTTTAATAGTGACATGAAGTCTGCATGCGACTGTATTTTAAGTGAATGGGCCAGCTGCAATATATAGAGTATCTTTTAAGATACAATTACACAAATCTCAAAAACAAATATTAGGCGAAAAGATTAAGAAAAGGCTTTTTTCACTAAAGAATTGGAGGCATGTTTGTTGCTTGGCCTTCAGACCGATCCTCTGGTTCTCATGCCAAGGCCTGTCTGTTATGCCAGGCTGGGCTGCATATAATGGGCTTACCAGCTGAAAACACCCACGGCCTTTATCTTTGTTCCCAAAAGCAAGTACCATCATCTCAGCAATGTGAAGAATGTGTTTTGCCCTTTTTATGTCCAGGGTAGAACAAAAACACGCACAAAAATGTGTTTGGAGTACTATACGCTATAGAAATGATCAAACAAAGCTTCAGGAACTAAGGTAATATAAATATAAAGTTACTGAAGTTGGCAATTAAGATCATATTTATGAGAGCATTCCTCCACATAAAGTATTAAGTGGATAACATTAAAATGATCTTGTTTTATAATTATAAATTAACACGAATTGGGATCAAGCTTCGGTTGATCCCAATATCTTGAGTCTAATGACAAGATAATGCAAAAACATTATCAACAAGGTGGAGTACAAAAATTGTAGCACAATTAAAGTTAAAAGATGCAGGATATCCTATAATGTCACTTTTATACTGAGTTGAAGAAATAGCTGAATTGGCTGTAGGTGACTCACCGCCATTGAGGCGCAACACAGCGTCACCTCTGTCCCCCACGTGTGGTTGCTCCCGCAGCATGCATTTAAGAGGTACTCTAACTCGTTGACAGAACTGGCCATTCGCTTCAACTTCCCATAACCACTGACAGGAAAGTACGAGTCTGGGTAGCGGGGACGATGGTCTCCATTGATACAGATGGCTTGGATATTGTCGAAAGTCGGTTGGCCGAGGGGGAACTCAACAGGATATTCCAGCCGTGGAGGGCCACCAGCGGAACGGGGCCGAAAACTTGGTCGACCTTAGAGGAAAAGACAGGAATTATACTGTTATTTGATACAAATACAGCGACAGGTGAATTCAATTAAAAGTTAAGGGAGGAAAATAAATACGAACCTCCTCTAGCTGTCAAGCCTAGCTCCTGGACCTTCCAGGTATTTGCGGAATGGGGTAGTTGCATTTCTGAAAGACAACACGATTTTAAAACAAGGATTTACAAAATATATATATTTGCCAGTGTCAACCCATATTAGGGCACCAGGGGGACAGAAATAATGATGTGGTATATGATTTATGTTTTAAAATCCCGCTCTGAACATCTAAGATTATTTTGATTAGATACTGCACTAGTATTGTGAACTCGCACCTTGCATGAATTCGTCAATGTCGAAGGTGACCTCGCGTTGCTCGACGGCTTTCCCTTCTGGAAATTGTAAACACAACGAAGAGAAAGAGGGAAAGAGAAAGAGGCAGAAAGCCATTAAAAGTTATGCAACCGTTATTGCACAAATTATACTGAGAACCAGTGGTGACCATTATATTCAATGGTCTTTCAAGTCTTTCAAATGTTACTAAAGTAAACTTTTGTAACATCAGAGAAATGTACTCAATCAATGTGATGAGTAATGTTAATTACAACACTTTATTTAGTCAGTGACTCATCATTTAATATTGACACTCAATAAAGAAGATTTACCATTTATAATATTCAAGTTGCACTAAAGTGCTTGGACTAAGTTTTACTGGTGGGAAGTAAGTACATTTACTCAAGTACTGTACTTAAGTACAATTTGTAGGTACTTGTACTTTACTTGAGTATTTGCATTGTATGCTACTTTGTACTTATACTCCACTAAAACTCAGAGTTAAATGGTGTACTTTTACTCCACTACATGTATTTAATAGGAGTTATACTTTACAGATTTGGATTAATGATGTGAAATATAATCAACACTTAAATTAGACTTTAGTTACACCTGGAGTAAATTCACAAACTACCCTGCAGTATGCACAGTCATTAAAACTATAGCTGCACCTTTACAAGCTTTTATAACACTTTAATGCATAAATAATTATCAAAACATACAATATTATTCTGAAATGGACCAATCTGCATAATGGCTTATTTTACTTTTGGTACTTTAAGTATATTTTTATGCTAAAACGTTTGCATTATTTTACTTTAATAATATGTTTGATTGAAGGACTTTGACTAGTAACCGAGTATTCCTACATACTGGTACTTTCACTCAAGTAGCCTACAAGGTCTGAGTACTTTTCCCAACTCTGCGTGTAGGCTACTGTGATATACAAGTCCTTATTGCGACAGGAGGATTAATGTCAGCTGGTCTGCGAAATGAAGGCAGAGCAGTTTCGACGAACAAAAATGGAGTCAAGAAGCAACTTCTATCATGAAAACAACAAGAAGAAGAAGAAGAAGAAGAAGAAGAAGAAGAAGAAGAAGAAGAAGAAGAAGAAGAAGAAGAAGAAGAAGAAGAAGAAGAAGAAGAAGAAGAAGAAGAAGAAGAAGAAGAAGAAGAAGAAGAAGAAGAAGAAGAAGAAGAAGAAGAAGAAGAAGAAGAAGAAGAAGAAGAAGGAAAATAACAGTAGGCTACCAACCCTCGGATGCTGAGCTCAGTAACACCAAGACCAATGCTGTGCAGCAGGCTCGAGCCGCAGGAGACCCCATGGCGCAGAGTATAGTGTCGTGAACGGTTTGTCCCGCAGATACTGTTTGTCTGTCCTCGCGCAGAGAGAGAGGCCGCCCAGAGACACACACACACACACACACAAACACCGGCCAGTAATTGGTTGAACAGAGACGGCCCTGCTGTCTGTCAGACCGTAAACGCGCAACCGTGCAAACAGATGTTATAGTCAGGGGTGCACATAACTTTTTTGCCCTGGTTCTCAAAGGAGCACCTGGAGATGTTGCTTGGTGCTCATCCTTAAAATGAAATAAACCGTAACTTTTGAGGGGGTCTTTATTTGCCAGACACACGGCACTGAACACACATGCAGAGGTGAACACAGAACACACATGCAGAGGTGAACACAGAACACACATGCAGAGGTGAACACAACACAAGACAACATTAGCACGACCAGTAATCCTACAAGCATCACTACCCTCCTGACTGTTCTCCTCACTGTCTTCCTCTCTGTCAGACATGGTAGCTGATGATGTAGGCCTACTTCTTTCTCTCTGGTTGAGTCTGCGATTAGCTGCTTGCATCCACAAGTCAACAGCTAGTTTTGGGTCGAAAGTCTCTGTTGTCATCGTAGACAAGTGGATGTAATCAAATAAGTATGTGAACATAACCAATAGCCTACCATAGCCAATAACAAATTAATGTAACTTGTTTTATTTGTGTTGGTCATTAATATCTTATTTTACCTTAACATTTATTTATTTATGCATTTGTTTTTTGTCTCCAGTTTTAAAGGATATTTTTGCTTACTGTCCTATAGTATACATTGGAATGATTTAAAACCTGTTTATCCCAATAATTACAAAGGAGTGCCTTGGAAATATGTGTTTACATAAATTGTGACCAAACCGTTTGAATTTAGACTAAGAGTCCTTTACCTCACTGAGCTGTAGTTAACTTATCAGCCTCTCAGTCTGACTGGAGAGGACTCTCCCTCCACATTATTGTAGAAACATCTTCTTCTTATCTCCGTTAGAGCAGCTAGCACGGCACCAGATTATAATAACAACAGCGCTGGTACCACCCTCCCTCTCTCCCTCGCTCACTCGCATTTTGTCTGTGAGCTGCGGGCGCCAGATAAGCCAACATCCCCCATTTTCATCACTTACAGCGCCCATCGTACAGGGCAAATGAAAGGTGGAACCGGGGTGAAAAGGGTGTTACATTTACTTAATTGTGAATATTGTTACATCAAGGCCGAAAATTAGGATGAGCCCCAACGGTCAAAATGTTTTTTTCCCTCCCAGAACTGCCAGTGCAGCGACTCCCCAGATCTGGCGCCCTAGGCGAACATCTAGCCAGTGCTACGATATGAGTTCATATCATGGTTCATATGCAACTCGCAAATATATTTCTCTCTCTCTCTCTCTCTCTTCTCTTTCTCTCATCTCTCCTCTCCTCTATTTTCTCTTCTCTCTCTCCTTCTCAATGTTGGTACGCAAATGCGCTTTGTTTCAAATGACCCGGTGCTATTTTTTGGCGCAATGCGCACCTGCGCACCAGTTATGTGCAGCCCTGGTGGCGAAGTCCCTCCCCTTCCGAAAGCCTCCATGGGACCCCGGAAGCGGAAAATTATACATTGAAGTCAATGGAGAGAGAAAGGTTATCTTTTGATCCCGTTTGAATTGTGCCACGAATGACACATATGATGTTTGTCAATTTAAAAGAACATTTTGCAAGTCAAAAAAATAAAAATGTGTCGTAAAACTGTGAAGTTACACATTTTTTCGTGTGAAACCGCTCAGTGAACTACAGGTCTCTCGTCTCGCACAATACGCGTCACCAACATAAAGATGGCCGTCACGTTAGCACATTTCACCACATTCTTTCAGAATGAGAATAAAAGTATTTTACGAGGTGAAAATCACTACAAGTCTGGGCACGTTGAGAGCTGTACCTATATGAAAGGGGAGTTAGTCGGTTCTGTAAGAGCCAGCATGCGGGACCGGCTTTACAAGGTTTCGGTGAGTAATATGAGTGCAATGTGTAACGTTAATGTCAGCTAGCTAACATTAGCTAACAAGGTACACTAACGTGTTTTGTTTTAGCAACTAGTTTTCTCCTTAAGAACTTCGTGGTCTCTGTGTATGCTGTGGATAACATTAGTGTTCACAAGAACAAGGTACACTCCCGTGTTTTGTTTTAGTTGCTCTTCAGATTGAAGCGGCCAGTTTTATATCGACTATACTGTATGTGTGATCTCCTTTTTCTCGTTGTGTCATTTGAGTTTATTTGCTGTGTGTCGATTCAAGGATTTTGGTTATCTAGTCACAGCTGTGTGTGACTCCCTCTGGTACACCGGTATGTGTTTTCCTAATGTAGAGAGCATTGATTAATTAATAAACTACACACTGAGTCTAGATCCTGACCAAATCCTTTTTTATTGTTGATCAAATGTTTTTCAAAAACGTATTCATACACATTTAGAAAAATACAATGTACAATCACAACCAATACAACACAAATTACAAAAAATACAGAAAAACAAACAATAACAACAGACAAGAGGACAAAACTATGGAAAAATAAACCCTCCCACCCCCAGATCCGGACCATCCTTGTATTATTGCTCATTCAATCTATTATAGCATGCTAACAAATGGTACTTACTTTATTTTTACAGATCTGCATGGGAGACGATGGCGCGATGCAGAGCGCTGTCTGTGATTGTGCACAGGAGATGTACAAATGCAGCCACGCTGCAGCATTGGCAATATTTGCCATGTGGCAGATCAGCTCCACAGATGTTGAGTGCCAGTGGAGGAAGCCTGGCACTTCCAAAGTAGTCCAGCCGGTGTCTCAACTTTACCATCAGCGAGAGGAGACATACAACCCACTGGCCAGAGACATCGCCAACTGTCAACTGGGGGGTTGTAAACGAGGCCGAAGGGGTGAAGGCTTTTGTGGAGGCCTATCAAGTGACAGTGTTCGAATCGAGTCTGGTCTCTTTGTGAGTGAGTCGGGTGTTCTGGGAGCATCACCCGATGGACTTGTGCAGCCATCTGCCCTGCTGGAGGTGAAGTGTCCACACAGCCAGAGGAACATGACCATCACGGAGGCAGTCCAGTTACCATCCTTCTGTCTCCGTGAGGAGGGTGGGTCATATATTCTCAAGGAGAATCACCCATACTGGCACCAGGTCCAAGGGCAGCTGCACATCACAGACCGGAGTCTCTGCTACTTTGTTGTGTGGACCACGAAGGAGGCGATCATCATCCCCATCCCCAAAGACCCTGCATGGCATGGAAATCTCCTCCTCCTGGAACAATTCTACACCCAGCATATGCTCCCTGTGTTGGCCAGTAGAGAGGAGGACATTTCAATAAACATACTCTTAACACCCTCGGACTCTGCGTTGTGTTTCGTATGTGTGATGGGGTGTTATGCAGAGGGGAGGAAAACAGGACACAGCAGATTGGGATTGTGGTGGAGATGCTGAGCAGTTATTTAATTGTTGCATGTAATTATTATTATACTGCGTGCTTCTTAGTTATTCCATCTTTTGCTGTAACATGGATCTGTATGTAACTCTATATTTACTTGTTATCTACCACACTTCCTTCTACATCATACACCATCATTATACATGATGGTGTATATAGGATATATATATTTGTATACATATCTGTAAATTGTATAATTGTATTTAAACGTCTTTTTGATCTCAAACTGAGTAAGATTGACAATAAAGTTGACTTTGAAAAATATATATATTCTTTATGAAAATAGTTGACTGTTGTCAAATGAATCCAAATGAAACGTTGGACTGAACTACAACTACGCCTTTAAATCTCTACGGACTGTTTTTCAGTGGGATGGCAAGTTCCTATCTTTAAACATTTATTAGTTTTTTCTCAGAACAGATTTAATTTTCTGAAGTTAATTTAACTTTGCCGACCATGTAAGGTCATCATTAAAAGGTACAATCAATTTGTTTAGGGTTGACTAAAATAATGAAAAACATTCATTTGGATAATTTACTGACAGAATAAGAAACTCAATGATGCTCTACTCACCTGTTCCCTTTTTATAAAGTGAAACAGTTGAAACGATAGATTTTAGTAAACTTAAAAACAACCTTCTCCAAAAGCTATCAAGGAATATACCGAATACTTGTTTTAGAACTTTATTACATATTTTTATATAAATAGTTTGAATGATCCATAATTGACAGAAGCTTGTGTTTACACTGACCTGTTACTCATATATTAATGTCTTTGTAACTTCAGTAAACCACTACCTCACTAATTTCTTTCATTCATCACGGTTCAGTAAACTAAGTGATACATGAACCAGTTTAATCATTATAATAACGTAGGATTGCAACTCTTTGAAACTGTAGGTGGCTCTTAAAAGAGCTGTTGTGTTTGGGTGTGCTGGTCTCAGGTCAGTCTAAGCCCTCTCTCCGCGGATGCGGCGGGACAGCTGGATGTCCTTGGGCATGATGGGGACCCTCTTTGCTTGGTTCATCTTACTGGGGGGCAGCTACATGGATGTCGGTGCAGTCCACAATCATTGCGCAGTTGAAGGCAGAATGAATTTATTATTGACTCCGAATGAAGCACAACTTCATGTCATACAATACAATGACTTTATTTGTAATTGTGTCAAAAAATATGAGCATTGATTAGCAAGCAGGACCTGCAGGACCTGCAGGAACAGAGAACGGTGATGGAGCTGGGAAGAGAGAAGAATAAAGAAAACGGATCAACTTTATTATCGGATATTAAAAATTCAATTTCAAAACAAGTTGCCGCTCCTACAGTTTTCTAGTATGTAAAGATGATTTCACATGACCTATGCAAAATATCACACTCAATACATGTGTGTCTCTGGGGGGTGCAATGTGCCTTTGATATATATAAATAATATACCATAACCAAATACTATTACGTACAGTGGAAATCAGGTTGCCAGAGCAGGTCAGTGTGCATGTTCCTCAACGTCTCAGCAGTTACAGGTGAGGTAATGAAAATAAAAGAGAAAAAGGTCAGTAACAACACTTTAAAGTAACAACACTTTGAATAATTATCTCTTCTAACAATTTTCTCTCAATAAGCACACAACGACTGTCTTTCCAACAAACAGATTGTCATCACAATGAAACACGTCCAGAAGAATGACATGCAAAGCTCCATGCCTGCCTTCGACTCTCCCTGAACTGCTTCCTTAGCACCCGGTGGAGGGCGCAGGCAGGCTACTCTTCAAAAGTTTCACGAAATACTTACCATCATGTTTGGTTACTGTTTAACATTTTGGTTTACTTCATGTAATAAAATAATAACTTCATGGTAAGGCTACTAAAAATGACAAGGCTAAGTAATGTAATGCTAACTAACGTGCTCGCTACTCGTCGCTACTAGCTAGGTAGCTAACTTGACTATGTTCCATGCACAACATGTATATTACCTATGATATTACCTGATATGTCTGATCCAGCGACTCCTGGTCCTTTCATCAGACGGGAATCGATAGAAGGAGCAAGTGGTATGATCACTTTTATGACTACAACCTGGTACAAAGCACACAGGCATCTTGTAAAAGTGAATTTATTTTTAGCGATCTATAATTTATTGGAGGGAATAAATCAGTTATGAGATCTTCTTCTTCTTCGCTTTAATTACGAGTCTTATTATAAATCACCGAGCATGCCTGTGACATCACTTACGCGACCCAGAATGGGATTTGGGATTTGTAGTCTTTGTAGTAGCGTATTTTTCATAGTCTTATATTTCAGCAGTTTTACGACAAAATGTGACTTTTTTGACATGGAAATGATTGTTTAAGATTGACAAACATCATATGTGTAGTTCGTGGCACAATTCAAACGGGATCAAAAGATACGTGTTCTCTCTCCATTGAATTCAATGTAAATGTTTCGCTTCCGGGGTCCCATGGTCCGGAAGTAGATGGGCGTGACTTCGCCTCTCCATTATAGTTGTGGGGTTTCAGGGGTGAGACGGGGTGAGGAAGAAAAGAGGGAGGGAAGGACGTTTTTACAACATGACTCAGGTGCTCCGTTCAAATCATGGGTACGTCTTGTTGGACGGGATGTGTAGTAACACATGAACTAATTTGGAGGCCTACTTAACTTGAGTATTTGTTGCTAGTTTGTACGTCTACCCAACTACGATGTAGAGGTAAATAGTGTAGCTACTCCACTACATTTATTTAATAACTTTAGTTACTTTGCAGGTTTGGATTAATGATGTGAAATGTAATCAACTCTTAAATCAGACTTTAATTACACCTAGAGTAAATTCACATACCCTGCAGTATACATTTATTTAATATAGCTGCAGCTTTGATGAACACATCAATGCATTATTATAATAAAAACATGTAATATATTCTTCTGAAATGGGCCAATCAGCATGAGTACTTTTTAGTAGGCTACTACGTTAAGTATATTTTGATGCTAATACTTATTTGCTTTTTCATTTTGATTGCAGGACCAGGACTTACTTTTAACAGACTATTCCTACACTCTGGTACTTTTATTTTAAGTACTTCTCCAAACTCTGATGAGCACTGTGTTAATGATTTTTTTTTTATTAACACTGGCTGTTAGCCAATGTGTAAGACGTATTGCCCTGCCATAAGGCCCAGCTAATTATCCTCAGACTATTGACAATGAATGAACTAATTCTAATATTTTATATTATTTATTTATTTTATAGAAATATCATAAATATTCAATGATTGTAGGTCATAAAAGTATAAAAGTACTCCCTACAATGTACTTTTATATAGATCACCATTCTCTGTCTGAGTGTGATACCTTAAAGGGTGTGTTGGCATTTTTGAATTGCACAGTAAGATTAAAAAATATAATTATCATAATCAAAGCCTCAAATCCTTAAATAATAATTCAAGTAAAGGCTGCGGGGGGAACTTCTGTGTAGCAATGCAGGAGGAGTCACAGACTCAAAGGAGACACGGGGAGAGCTGGAGCTTTGATGGCAAACGCTGATGGGTTTATTTGGAGCTTCGGCCAGAGAATTCACAAAACAAGTCAAAGAATCAGAGGTGACTTCACGGCAGAGTTGCCACGTCAATTCTGAAGAACTAGACCCGGCCAAGACCCATGTATTTAGTCCAGAGAGAATAATCAACATTGTGCATAACAAGATAGAATCATAACACCTCTATCAGCTGACGCCAACAGGCAGGAACAGGGAGACAAAACACTGAGAGCACATCAGCCAAGGTTACAGGTGTGTGTGTGCTCAGTCAGGACAGTATGACATGGGTCAAAGTTATGGGCCTTGTAAAATATTTCCCCAACAAAGGCCACGGAAGAAAAAAAACAGGAGCCTACATTTTCCACAATTCAAAAATGTATGTCTTTTAAACTCTACACCTAATGATTGTAACACAGGCTTTTCATGTTGTAACAATTACAATCTTCCACCTCAAACTTTAGACATAAAATCCATATTTATTTTGCGAATGTCAAAATATTCAACAGGATGAATAAAGGATACGATTTAAAAGCATTTAATAATGTATAGCTAGGGCTGTATTTTGTCCATCCCACCAAACCCTGTTTTTGAGTCATTGTTTGCTTTTTGAGAGAGAGATATCAAAGGCCTTAAACTCTTCTTTCTCACTCACACAGAGTTTTAGTCCAGGGTTATTGTGACCTTACTACGGTGACCCTGAAGTGCAAGACACCACAGCATTTCACAAAACACAACAGCATTTCAGAAAACGCCACAGCATTTCACAAAACGCCACAGCATTTCACAAAACGCCGCAGCATTTCACAAAACGCCACAGCATTTCACAAAACGCCGCAGCATTTCACAAAACGCCACAGCATTTCAGAAAACTCTACAGCATTGCAGAAAACACCACAGCATTTCACATTGGACTGAAAGGGTATTCCTTAGGGAGAACACTTCTTGTTTGTGAATGGACAGAGCCAGCCATAGAAGCACTGCTGTGATTGGTTGTTTTTGCTAACAGTCAAGAAATGACGCTTCGTGATTGGCCCAACACATCAGCTGTTAGCTGTTAGCACACACTGCCGGAGCCTGAGAAACTCCGCCGGCGGTCATAAAATGGCTTAAGATGCCATCACGAATAGCCCGATGTTGCTACGATCAGAGCCGAATTTGAACATTTCCTTTATCGTGTGTCCATCTGGTTGTTTTATTGCACAACAAAATCATGTAAACATATTATGTAAATAACCCAATTTGTGTTCTGTGAAACTGAAAAGGATATAATATATTATTTTGAAGGAGAGTTGACAGGAAGTTGTTGTTTCTATGGAAACAACATACGGAGAAAACGTAATATTTTCTACATATAAAGTAAAGAACAAAGTCTGAAGATATCAGTACAGTATCATAGTACTGTAACATAATTGTTTTTGTTACTTTCGTTGCAGTTGTATGTCTTAAATGTAATGTAAATGTTGCCTTCGTGTGTGGTTCGGCGCCATCTTCGTGCGAAATTCACAATTCCATATTCGTGTGTCCATCGGGTGTCAACTTCGGGACAGTGTGACAGGGGCTTAAGGGAATACCCTTTCCGTCCAATGTGAAATGCCGTGGTGTTTTCTGAAATGCTGTTGTGTTTTCTGAAATGCTGTTGTGTTTTCTGAAATGCTGTGGTGTTTTCTGAAAACAATGAAGCATTCTCGGACAAAGCCCTGCATTGGTCAATGAACTATACCGGCAAGTGTACAATGTAAAATGATTGCCATAAACATAACTTTCCAGCGCAGTAAAATCCTTCCTCATAGTAGGCCTATTATAAAACAATTTGATGTGTTTTGGCGTATGAAAAGCCTATTTAATAAAAGTTATTTAAATAGTTTAATAGACAGAAATGTGTCCAAATGTGTGTCTTTTCATGGGATATAGATTATTTAGAAAATATTGAGAAATGTTTTCACAACATTGTAAAAGCTGAAACTGATTTCTGATTTGATCCTATGCATAGGAGCATAAATGATGTTTAAGAAGGTTTAACTTGTTAACATTCAAAATCAACTGTTTACTGGTGGTTATTTTATCAAATTCAATTCATACAATCCGTGGGGTTAAAGTTAAAGGTTTCAGTGGAGGGAATCTGTGGCACCGGCAGCTCCTGTGTCGCCGTGTAGTTTGGGTTCAGAGCTTCGTTATGGAAGCAGTTTAGCCTGTCGCTGCCCATCGGCTTGCAGCATTCAGATTGACGATCCTTTATGCTTGCGTCCTCCTCACAGTAGGAATTGATTGCGTACTTCCACTGTAGTTGGAACAAAACCACAGACAGTCAGTATGTATTGTTGAGAGCTTTATAGTATGTTGAATACTTAAAACGAAAGTTAGTTATAATCAAATATAATCAATTATATTCTTGTATAACCCATAATGAAAATGCTTCATATTTTAGGTTTTTCTATATTTACAGCATAAACAAAACACAAGTGGTTTGTTAAGTTGAGTGTAAGACCTATAAGGATTTATGCCTTACTCTCTGATAAGAGAGTAGGCAGTTTTTTCACTCTCCTCTGACAGCAGTTCACAGGGAGCGGGGCTCCTGACTTAAGGAGAAACACATTGAGTCCTCAAAAAGATGGTTATGTCATAGCCATAGAATATGTCTGGTCATGTTGTTTTTTTTTACACAAACATGGGAAGGTGTGTCTTATGCCATAGCCAATAGAAGATGTTGGTTGGGAATAGAGGAGGTGTTTTTTTGGGGTTTCGATCCGGTTTTTTGAGCATAAAGAGACTGGTTTTTTGAGAGAGCGCGAGAGAGAGGGGGAAACCCCTGGTATACTCTCTCCCGGTAGGCTCTGGCCCTCAGAGCTGGGTATATGGCTCTCGGTAAGGTTACCTGGAATGCGTTATTAGTACATGCAGGATCTCAGAACTAATAGCTCTATTTAGATCTACCTGGAAGGCGTTATTAGTACGTGCAGGATCTCAGAACTAATAGCTCTATTTAGATCTACCTGGAAGGCGTTATTAGTACGTACAGGAATCTTAGAACTAATAGCTCTATTTAGATCTACCTGGAAGGCGTTATTAGTACGTACAGGAATCTTAGAACTAATAGCTCTATTTAGATCTACCTGGAAGGCGTTATTAGTACGTACAGGAATCTTAGAACTAATAGCTCTATTTAGATCTACCTGGAAGGCGTTATTAGTACGTGCAGGATCTCAGAACTAATAGCTCTATTTAGATCTATCTGGAAGGCGTTATTAGTACGTACAGGAATCTTAGAACTAATAGCTCTATTTAGATCTACCTGGAAGGCGTTATTAGTACGTACAGGAATCTTAGAACTAATAGCTCTATTTAGATCTACCTGGAAGGCGTTATTAGTACGTACAGGAATCTTAGAACTAATAGCTCTATTTAGATCTACCTGGAAGGCGTTATTAGTACATACAGGAATCTTAGAACTAATAGCTTTATTTAGATCTACCTGGAATGCGTTATTAGTACGTACAGGAATCTTAGAACTAATAGCTTTATTTAGATCTTGGATAGATGAGAAATATGAATTAAGGTTTTAGATAAAAATATAACCCCAGCATGATATGTTGCGTATGATTATAATGTGTTAAAAGGTAAAAACCCTGTATTAGTTTGGACCTCTTTTTCTTCAAATAAACTGATCTCACCTGTTGGATTGGGACAACTAAAAGAAAATCTGTGCTCTCCTCTCCTGCTTCAAAGGTAAGACTGCACCCTGCCACACACACTTAGGTAGGAACACACTCCATTTACTGATATCAAAATCCTTCGGGATCCCTTAAACAGATTAAAAAAGAGTTGTCTGAATAGAAACAGCAGTTAATTGAACCTGGTTCTTCGGGGAGTTAATAGAGGTGAGATCTTGCTGACGTTGGTGGATCTGAGCCAAGCAGTAAACTTACATAGACTCAATAACTTCGGTCAGGTCAATTAGTAGGTCAGAGTAATTTACCGGAATAAATTATCAGGACCTCGCCGACTCTAAACAGTATGCATTCGTCTTTTAATAGTGACATGAAGTCTGCATGCGACTGTATTTTAAGTGAATGGGCCAGCTGCAATATATAGAGTATCTTTTAAGACACAATTACACAAATCTCAAAAACAAATATTAGGCGAAAAGATTAAGAAAAGGCTTTGTTCACTAAAGAATTGGAGGCATGTTTGTGGCTTGGTCTTCAGACCGATCCTCTGGTTCTCATGCCAAGGCCTGTCTGTTATGCCAGGCTGGGCTGCATATAATGGGCTTACCAGCTGAAAACACCAAAGGCCTTTATCTTTGTTCCAAAAAGCAAGTACCATCATCTCAGTAATGTGAAGAATGTGTTTTGCCCTTTTTATGTCCAGGGTAGAACAAAAACACGCACACAAATGTGTTTGGAGTACTATACACTATAGAAATGATAAAACAAAGCTTCAGGAACTAAGGTAATATAAATATAAAGTTACTGAAGTTGGCAATTAAGATCATATTTATGAGAGCATTCCTCCACATAAAGTATTAAGTGGATAACATTAAAATGATCTTGTTTTTTTAATTATAAATTAACACGAATTGGGATCAAGCTTCGGTTGATCCTAATATCTTGAGTCTAATGACAAGATAATGCAAAAACATTGTCAACAAGGTGGAGTACAAAAATTGTAGCACAATTAAAGTTAAAAGATGCAGAATATCCTATAATGTCACTTTTATACTGAGTTGAAGAAATAGCTGAATTGGCTGTAGGTGACTCACCATCATTGAGGCGCAACACAGCGTCACCTCTGTCCCCCACGTGTGGTTGCTCCCGCAGCATGCATTTAAGCGGTACTCTAACTCGTTGACAGAACTGGCCATTCGCTTCAACTTCCCATAACCACTGACAGGAAAGTACGAGTCTGGGTAGCGGGGACGATGGTCTCCATTGATACAGATGGCTTGGATATTGTCGAAAGTCGGTTGGCCGAGGGGGAACTCAACAGGATATTCCAGCCGTGGAGGGCCACCAGCGGAACGGGGCACAAAACTTGATCGACCTTAA
>NW_022990583.1:3873477-4132231 GCF_902827175.1 Gymnodraco acuticeps | reverse complement strand
AGCAAGAGTTAAGAAGCACTTCTATCATGAAAAAAAACAAACAACAAACACACACAACAACAACAACACAACACAACCCACAAAGAAGAAGAAGAAAAGAGAAAAGAAGAAGAAGTAAGAAGAAGAAGAAGAAGAAGAAGAAGAAGAAAATACGGAAAGAAGAATAAAGAAGAAGAATAAGAAGAAGAAAAGAAGAAGACTCATAAATCATAATCAAGCCTAATAATAAGAAGCTAATTCAGCATCATCCGACATCAGCACACTCACCATCCATAAGAATAAAACTCCTGCATACCTCCATCATCAGGAAGAATACCTACAGATTTCCTGGAGTTATGTGGTGCCGGTCATACATCATTACACACTAACAGTAGGCTAAGCCACCCTCGGATGCTGAGCTCAGTACAACAACACCAAGAACCAATGCTGTGCAGCAGGCTCGAGCCGCAGGAGACCCCCATGGCGCAGAGTATAGTGGTCGCTGAACGGTTTGATCCCCGCAGATACTGTTTGGTCTTGTCCTCCGCGCAGAGAGAGAGGCCGCCCAGAGACAACACACACAACAAGACGGCCGGTAATTGGGTTGAACAGAGACTGCCCTGCTGTCTGTCAGACCGTAAACGCGCAACCGTGCAAACAGATGTTATTGTTGTGGGGTTTCAGGGGTGAGACGGGGTGAGGAAGAAAAGAGGGAGGGAAGGAAGTGTTTACAACATGACTCATAGGTGCTCCGTTCAAATCATGGGTACGTCTTGTTGGACGGGATGTGAAGTAACATGAACTAATTTGGAGGCCTACTTAACTTGAGTATTTGTTGCTACTTTGTACGTCTACCCAACTACGATGTAGAGGTCAATAGTGTAGCTCAGGGGTGCCCAACCTTTTTTGAACCGAGAGCTACTTTTAAAGTTGCCAGTCTGCCGAGATCTACCAGTCCAAATAGAGAGGCGTAGCCATTACTGACAGCCTACTACCAGGTAAATACACATTTCTACTTGTATAAAACTGACCTTTGTACGATTAATACTTCATAAAATACTGCAGATCCTTTATCTTACCTCTTTCTAATCTACACACATACAAGTATTTAACTGAAGTTACACAACAGTGTTGTTGATACAGAGTTGGAGTTTATTCAGATGTCACTACAGTGGGTAATGTTTTCAAGAAACATTGAACAGTGCTGCCACATATGACACAGGACAAAAAGAAAATACTCTGAACCCTTTCTTTGCCATTATATACAAATAGTGTTGCTACAAAAGTATAAATTAGGCTTACTAATAAGACAACTCAGATCTGAAGCTACACAGGAATCTGCTATCAACGTGCAATAAAAAAAGATTATCTAAAAAATGTATAGAATCAAACCCTTTTTTTGTTGCATTTTAGTAGAGTATCAAAATAAATGCCTTTAAAATAGGATGCAAGCAACACTAGTTTCTTAACCTGAATTGATAATAGACTATAATCAATTTAAGTTTGCATTCTTATACCATTTTGTACAATAATTATAATGAATAAGTTCAAACAAACTAAAACTTACAGCTGATTAATAACGGTATCTAACTTGAGTTTTTATTATTTCAAAAACCTGTTGAAATGCTACTATTACCCAAAAAGCGCGTCGGCAGCCTCCAGGAATGTTTCTTTCACAACTTCGCCGTCTTTGAAAGACTTCATGTGTTTCGCAAGAACGTGACTGACACGATAAGATGCTATGGTAGCAGCCTTGCTCTTGTTGTTGGCCTGGTGAAAAGGGACTGCTGTGCATTTAGCTGTCCTTTCAGGCCCCTCCCCTTTTGGGAGCGTAGGGCAGAATTAGGAGGGAATTCCGTCTCGTAGCGTTTGTGCACTGTTTTGAAATGCCGCTCCTAAATTACCCTTCTTCGATAAAGCCACGCTCGCATTGCAGATGAGACAGATGGACTTTGAATTGGAATAGATACAAAAATAATCATCCTCCCACTCGGAGTGAAAATTATATATTTTGGGCTTTTTTGCTTCTGCCATAATTGCGGTGTGTGCGGACTGTCACTCCTGTTGACACCATAGGGTTGACACGGACAACAGAGGCTTCTCAATACTCAAATTTCCCCTCCTCGACTCCCCTCCTCGGTTCCCCTCCTCGAGACTTAGACCCGCCCACAGGAGATGCGAGCGGAGGACCGAGGAGGGGAACCGAGGAGAGAGGAGGGGAAGCAGCAGACGTTTAAAGAAATGAGAACTCCTCTCCTCTGAGCGGTCATTTTAAAGAGACGTCCGTTCATTATTACGTGGCAACAGCGGCATCAGCTGTCGAGTGTTTTGTCATAGCGCTGTATCCAGGGACGCCCCTGGTCAACTTGGGGCCCCAAGCGACATTGTGAGATGAGGCCCCCCCCCCAACCGACAGGAGTGAAAAAAAAATTCCTGTTTATTATTATTATCAACACAGTTACTTTTTTATACAGTGAGGTAAATGGTAAATGTGCATGTATATCGTTCAGTATTCGTTTACAGGTGACTACGTCTGCATTTCCTGCCAAATACTAGCCTCAGAAAGATTAAAATATAATTAATGCAAATAAATTACTTCTACTAATAATCATAATCAATTCAATAATATAAATACTATATTATTTTATTATAATATTGACATGCTCAAAACTGATATTTCTTAAATCTGTATTCTAGTTCTCTCTGTCAGCAATGTATCAACAACTACACACACATTCTATCAGTATTTCTCTGTGTTGTGGTTGACATGATGATGACTGTTAGCAGTTAAGGGGAGAGGCTGAGCATCACCATTAAATGTGCAAATTGACATAAAAATGAATAAAATGGGAAAAAATGCTCCATGTTTTTTAGGCTGTAAACTTTAACTGTTATGTAAGCCAACTAGACAGACAGTTTATCACTCTTCCTCCTGTATACATTAGCAGATAAAAGGCATAACATACTTGAATGAATGGTAAATAAAGAATGCTGGAAATAACTGCATCTCCATTAGCCTATATGCTCTGCAGAGACTGCCTTCTTCATGTCGTGAATTGCAGCTGATGTTTTAATATGGCAATTGGCAATTTGACTTATACAACATTCGTAAGTTGTACATTTGACTCATACAATAACCCACCTTCGAGTGATGCTCTAGTTTCTTCATGTTTTGTGCGCCGGACTGAAACTGTCTTTTCACCGACATCTCTTCACCTGCACTAGTGGCCGTATCAAAGCCGTGATTAGTCAGATGTGGATTCATTGCAACGGTGTCGGGTTACAGACGTGCTCCCCTTGTCACCTCTCACTCTCGCGGGGGTGCACGGAGAACTGAGCGGAGAACTGCACACATCAGCTGAGGCCCTCTGGGCGGGGCCCCCTGCGCAAGGCGGGGCCCCATGCAGCCTGCGTGATTGGCCTGTAGGGAGGGGCGGCCCTGGCTGTATCTCTGTTAGATCAGCTGAACATTGTTCCCCCACATATTTACTTTGAATTCATTGAGAGTGCGGTATAATGAGACAATAACAGGCTACAGATGCGGACACACACACACAAATATATTTATATAAATATATACAATTTAAAGTATGAGAGCACTCTCATAATAACGTAACACAATCAGAGACTGGATATATCCCCCCCTCTCTCTGGTCGCTGAAATGGGGAATTGAAATTACGGGCCAAAAGTTGTATTTACAAGTAGGCCTATTAAAAGTAAGCAGAGGACACCAAACCAACTGAGACCCGTCTGTCCGCCGCATTTACGCACTGTACAACACACACCTACCCACTGTACAACACACACCTACACACTGTACCACACACACCTACAGCTCCTAAAGCATAAGCCGTTGTGTATTTTCTTATGTGAAGCAATGGTCTTAGAAAAATGTCGACTCTTTGTTTGTAGATATCTACTAAACTAAAGCAAATAAAGAGAGTAGGCCTGTTATACTGAGTGATATATATTATACACACTGCTCTGCTTTCTGCATGGACCTTACAGCTGTTCTCTCTGGAAACATCGCGACGTGATGAAAGCAGTTTCTAAAATAATATTCAGGGGATGCATGCATAGCTGTCATTGGCTGAGATAAGTCCGGCCGTGCGTCACGCCTCCACCGTTCCCGGAAATGCATCCGTGGAGGAGCCGTGGAGGAACCATCAGTGTATCCTCGGTTAGAGCTCCTCCAGAGAGCCTCCTCGACGCTCGATCCTCGGTCCTCGGTGTGCATTTAGAGAAATGAGATGTCCTTCAAAATGGCGCGCTGAAATTCATTTCCGGGTCACTACCGGAGGACCGAGGAGTCGAGGAGGGGAAATTTGAGTATTGAGAAGCCTCTAACGTCAGCGAACTAGCGCACGCCGGCCAATCACAAAGCTTTGATGCGTTCAAGTACATTATTCTGGCACAGGAAGATTATGTTATAGGACATTAACGATAAAACCGAATATTGTTGTTCTATTTTTAGACACATCTCGCGATCGACTGGGAATCTCCCCGCGATCGACCGGTCGATCGCGATCGACTGGTTGGGCACAGGGGCGGCGCCAGGGGGGAGCTAGGGGGTTCTGAAGCACCCCCCAGGATTGCCAAAGCACCCCCTAAGCACCCCCAAGAAATATGTGTTTTTTTTAATTATTATTATTATTTTTATTAAATTAGAAATATTATTGATTACATCAATGCATATGTGAAACAAACACATTTTTGACCAAAAACATAAAGCCAACACAGGTGATATGATTAGGCCAATGGCCAGCATCCATTCGATTTTTGACCTACCCATAGACTAAATTACTTTGTGACACTTGGGTGACTTCCTGTTAGCTAGAGCGCCAAATGATTTGCTAACAGCAAAGTGAAACATTGATCATTTTTAATCCTTAAACGTCCACGTGTGGACACTCAATCAAAACCAACTGAAAGCGAGAGGGATTCTGCACATAATAGGCCTCGTGAGTACAAGTAGCTTACTTCTGGGTCTCTGTGTTTCATTCAAGCCCTGCTCTGTGTGTGTGTGTGTGTGTGTGTGTGTGTGTGTGTGTGTGTGTGTGTGTGTGTGTGTGTGTGTGGCACGAGCCATTTTGTGTGCGTGCGTGCGTGCGCGAGCGAGCGAGAGAGCTCGCCTCGCACACCAGTGGGTATCTACCGGAGATCGTTGTGGTTGTCACTACTCGATCTGCAGCTCTGCCTGATCTGCAGTGCGCATGTGCGAGATGGTCCGCCATATTGGACAACTCCGGACGGCAACCCAAATAGGACAACATTGACACAGTGGCTTTTGGCAAAGCTAAAAAGGAAAACTCGAGAGGGATGAGTTATTGTTATTACAACGTGACTTCACTATTATTTAACAACTCTTTTTATTGGGTTCGTTTATTTGGGGTTAAGTACATTGTCAGAATAAGTGAGAAATGGATTTAACTTCTGTTAGACAGCTATCATACTGAATACATATTTACTGTGAATGTGTGCAAAAACGTATGGTCTAACAGAAGTTAAATTCATTTCTCACTTATTCTGACAATGTACTTAACCCCAAATAAAAGAACCCCATAAAAAGAGTTGTTAAATAATAGTGAAGTCACGTTGTAATAACAATAACTCATCTCTCTCTCGTTTTATTTTTGAGCTTTGCTAAAAGCCACTGTGTCAAGTGTCCATCTTGGGTTGCCGTCCGGAGTTGTCCAATATGGTGGACCATCTCGCACATGCGCACTGCAGATTGGGCAGAGCTGCAGATCGGGTAGTGACAGTGGTTAGCATCTGGTGCTAGCTAGCCAAGCTAACGGATATAAGGAGCTTTTTCAACAACAAGGTGGAGGGAGAACTCTCTCCTGTCAGACGGAGAGTCTCAGGTAACCTCAGCTCAGGTGAAGTAAAGGACTCTCTCAGTGTTTAGATGGTTAACTTTAGTCTAGTTATCTCAGTGGGTCTCAAACGGTTTGTTTTAAAAGGGGAGTGATTTGTAAAATATCTATAAAGAAAAAGTAAATCTGTTGACAGTTCTGTTTCGTATGGGTATTGAGAGATGTATCCATAGATCTCTTTTACATTACATTACATTACATTGCATTTAGCTGACGCTTTTGTCCAAAGCGACTTACAATAAGTACATTCGACCAGGAAGACACAACCTTGAAGAAAACAGAATCATATAAGTATATCAGGTTTCATAGAGCCAAACATTTCAAGTGCTACTCAACTGGCTTTAGGTAATCCAGTCCTTTATTGGTATAAAAGTGCTTCGTTAATCGTTCTAACGCTCGAAGTGGAGTCGAAAGAGATGAGTTTTCAGTTTGCGCCGGAAGATCTCTTAATGTTGCTCTCAAAGTGCACCAGATTGATGCTTTTAACTTCAATATTTAAAAACAAATCTTCCCGGGGGAGCATGCCCCCGGACCCCCCCTAGAGGAGGTGAGGACCCTCCTAGAGGAGGTGAGGTCCGCTATCCACTTGTAAAAATAGCACTTTACCCCTGCCTATATGCCGGCCCGTGAGCTGATTATCGAGCCTTCATTGTAACAGTCGTGTGTGTGTGTGTGTGTGTGTGTGTGTGTGTGTGTGTGTGTGTGTGTGTGTGTGTGTGTGTGTGTGTGTGTGTGTGTGTGTGTGTGTGTGTGTGTGTGTGTGTGTGTGTGTGTGTGTGTGTGTGTGTGGGGAGTGTTGCAGTAGACAATTCAACTGTAGCGCTGGTGCATTAATGGGAAACCCTAAATGTTTGAGCACCCTCT
Source organism: Gymnodraco acuticeps (assembly GCF_902827175.1). Lineage (NCBI taxonomy): Eukaryota > Metazoa > Chordata > Actinopteri > Perciformes > Bathydraconidae > Gymnodraco > Gymnodraco acuticeps. The sequence goes on along the minus strand of NW_022990583.1, from coordinate 4,125,511 downwards.
ATGAAACGTCAAGCTACCCCACAGCACCCCCTAGAGGAAATCTCTGGCGCCGCCACTGGTTGGGCACCCCTGTGTAGCTACTCCACTACATTTATTTAATAACTTTAGTTACTTTGCAGGTTTGGATTAATTATGTGAAATGTAATTAACTCTTAAATCAGACTTTTTTGGACTTCGCCACCACAGAGAAACCATACGAGTGAACGCTGGCACGACTGGCTGCCGCTGCTCTCTGGAACTACGGAGTATTACTCCAATTATCTAGTTTCTTTGTCACTATTTTTTCTGTTTTCTCAGCAATTAGAACAGCAGCCTACCCTCCCGACAATATCAGTGACTTGATCCCTTGTTTTAACTTGCAATCGTGTGTGTTTTGGACCACCGATTTACCGGCTTCCTACCTGGCTAGCTCCCCTGCCTCGCCTAGCCGCCGCTGCTATCATACCGGGACCTGTATCTGGTAGCTTCACCATCCAGGTAACGATGTGGATCAACAGGCTGCTGGTATGGAGTATCCTCGCATGGATTATATCCTTCATAGTCCATCCAGTAACACCGATACTTCAATACTCAGCAGTCAAACTTTTCCAACTGCGATTCCACCTGTCAGAGCCCCCACCGACATTGCTTCACCTGGACATCCCTCATCATGCTCGTCGAAAATACATCCACCGCGGATCCCGTCGGAGCTTCAACTTCGATGACACAAAACCAATTCCATCCTTCTGTTCCTCAAATCCTCGTCCCGCAAGAAGATCCACCAGACGGTCTATTGACCACAGCTCGCTAGCAAACCTGGCCAGGTGTGCTAGTGCTGGCGTCAAACCTGACAGAAATGATCTCGCCATCGGGCTATTCAACATCCGCTCGCTCAACAACAAGGGACTTCTACTTCATGATCTACTGGAAGATCGTAAGTTTGATTTTATATGTCTGACTGAGACGTGGCAACAGCCCAATGACTTTACGCAGCTTAATCAAACTATCCCACCTGGATTTGTTTACACCAGCAAATCCCGTCCCTCTGGCAGGTACTTTACAACGAGAAGTGGAAAGTATCTGCACTGACAGTTCCTGTGAATACTTCCTTTGAGTCCATTGCTCTGCAAATCAATGGGCCAATTCCAACAATTCTTGCCACTGTCTATCGTCCACCCAAGGCCAATAATGACTTTTTAAATGAAGTCTCTGCTTTTTTTACTTCCCTATCTTCTCTCTCCCCTAATATAATAGTGCTAGGTGATTTGAATATTCACATGGACAATGTCAACAATAGTCTCACAAAGGACTTTACATCATGCCTGGACAGTTTTGGACTACAGCAATATATTGACTTTCCCACACACTCCAAAGGTCATATACTTGATCTGATCTGCTGCTCTGGTGTAACTCCCCTGAACTGCTCTGCATTCGATTAGCCCATTTCTGACCACAAGTTTGTAACCTTCAATGTCAAGTTAACATTACCCAAAGCAAATATGTCACGTTCCATCTCATTCCGTAACATTAAGAATATTAACACGTCTGCTTTTTCTAATGGAATTAACAACCTCCCCTGCAAAGACTGCCTATCAACCACCGATGAGCTGGTCTCCCATTACAATGATGGACTCCAGAACCTTTTAAACATACATGCACCTCTGAAAACCCGGTCTGTTTCTTTCACCCGCTCTGCCCCCTGGTATACACCTGAGTTACGCCAGCTCAAAGCTAAAGGTCGTCGTCTTGAACGCCTGTACACCAAAACTGGCCTTGTAGTGCACAAGGACATGTACAACAGCCACATACTCGCCTATAAGGATGCTCTTTCCTCTGCTAAAACAGCATACTATGCCAATTTAATTAGGTTAGGTGAAGGAAACACCAGAACTCTGTTCTCTACAGTCAACAGCATTCTACAGCCACCGGCCTCTCTTGCACCCCACCTGTACTCAACCTCTCAATGTAACACCTTCATGACCTTTTTCAATGCCAAAATCAAAAATATTCACCAGCAACTGACCTCCTCCAGCTATACATCACTTCACTCAACTCCGTATGCTCCCTTCTCCTCCCCACTATCCAGCTTCGAACTTCCCACTGTCGCTGAAATATCAAATCTCATTCGGAAATCAAAATCATCCACCTGCCAGCTTGACCCCCTTCCTACCCACCTAGTTAAAGCATGTCTACCTTCTCTCTCCGCTTTAATTACCGAGATAATTCACTCCTCCCTTACCTCTGGTCTCGTCCCCTCATCCCTCAAAACAGGTGCAATAACCCCTATTCTCAAGAAACCTGGTGCGGACCCCAACAACTTGAATAATTTCCGCCCAATCTCTAATTTACCATTTGTCTCCAAGATACTCGAAAAAACAGTTGCGGCCCAAGTCCACACTCATCTGAACAACAATAATCTTTTTGAAGAATTTCAGTCTGGCTTCCGCTCCTCACACAGTACAGAGACGGCCATGGTTAAAATCACAAACAATCTCCTAGTAGCAGCTGACTCTGGGTTCTTATCGATACTCATCCTCCTTGACCTGACTGCAACCTTTGACACCATCTCACACCAAATCCTCCTTGACAGATTATCTTCCATTGGTATCACTGGCACATCCCACACCTGGTTTAGATCTTTCCTCTCCGGCCGTACTCACTTTGTCCAACTCAAACACTTCAAATCACAGTCCCATCCAGTCTTCACTGGTGTTCCTCAGGGTTCTGTCTTGGGCCCCCTCCTATTTATCATCTACCTCCTACCTCTCGGCCATATCTTCAGAAAATACGCAATCCAATTTCACTGCTACGCGGATGACACCCAGCTCTATTTTTCCACCAAACCCACTTCCACTCTCCCCCCCACTGCCCTTTCCGACTGCTTAATGGAAATCAAATCCTGGTTCTCATCCAACTTCTTAAAACTCAACAGTGATAAAACCGAGTTTCTCCTAGTTGGCTCCAAGTCCACTCTGGCTAAAACTGACAAATTCTTCCTCACTATTGACAATTCCACAGTCTCACCCTCCCCCCAAGTTAAGAGTCTGGGTGTCATCCTTGACAGCACCTTATCATTTGTAGCTCACATCAACAACATCACTCGATCTGCCTACTTCCACCTCCGCAATATTAACCGCCTCCGCCCGTCACTCACACCCAACAGCACCGCCATCCTCGTCCACGCCCTCGTTACGTCCCGTATCGATTATTGCAACTCCATCCTCTCTGGTCTTCCTCAGAAATCCCTACGTAAGCTCCAACAGGTCCAAAACTCAGCCGCCCGTATCATCACCAGAACTCCTTTCATTAATCATATCACTCCGGTTCTCCAACAACTCCATTGGCTCCCCGTTAAGCACCGCATAGACTTCAAAGTGTTGCTCCTCACCTTCAAGGCCCTTCACACTCTTGCCCCTCCATATCTCTCTGAGCTCCTTCACATCTACACTCCCTCTCGTACTCTCCGATCCTCCTCTGCCTTCCAACTCACTGTACCTTCTGCCCGCCTGATCACCATGGGGTCACGAGCCTTCAGCCACTCTGCCCCCCATCTCTGGAACTCTCTCCCACAAGACATCCGCAATATGGACTCCCTCCCACCCTTCAAATCCAGCCTGAAAACACACCTTTTTAAACTGGCGTATTCTATTTCTTAATCTCTGCTAAACTGATTGTTGTTTTTAAGTCTCTGTTTTTTAAGTCTCTGTTATTTAAGTATTTTTTTTAAGTCTTGTATTACTGTGTGCTCTTCTTTGTTGATTGTTTTTAATTATGCTCTGTAAGGTGTCCTTGAGAGCTTTGAAAGGCACCCATAAATAAAATGCATTATTATTATTATTAATTACACCTGGAGTAAATTCACATACCCTGCAGTATACATTTATTTAATATAGCTGCAGCTTTGATGAACACATCAATGCATTATTATAATAAAAACATGTAATATATTCTTCTGAAATGGGCCAATCAGCATGATGAGTACTTTTTAGTAGGCTACTACGTTAAGTATATTTTGATGTTAATACTTATTTGCTTTTTCATTTTGATTGCAGGACCAGGACTTACTTTTAACAGACTATTCCTACACTCTGGTACTTTTATTTTAAGTACTTCTCCAAACTCTGATGAGCACTGTGTTAATGATTTTTTTTTTTTTAACACTGGCTGTTAGCCAATGTGTAAGACGTATTGCCCTGCCATAAGGCCCAGCTAATTATCCTCAGGCTATTGACAATGAATGAACTAATTCTAATATTTTATATTATTTATTTATTTTATAGAAATATCATAAATATTCAATGATTGTTGTAGGCCATAAAAGTACTCGGCCATAAAAGACCCGATTTCCATTTTCAATGAATCAAAAAAAATATAAGGATATTTTCGTTCAACCTGATGGCCGGGGCTTATTTATTGTGAAGGACATGTGGAATTGTTTTTATTTTTTTCCACTTGTGAAAAAATGCCCACCCGCATTTATGTCCTTCATAAGAGGTCCGGGTCAATCTGACCTGGATACAATACCAGAACAGACAGACAGAGAAAAACACACAGAAACACACAAACTAAAGACACACACACACAATTGTATGCATAGAGAACCTGTTTGATCCTGTTTTCCCTTGATCTTTACCCTTTGTAGTGTGTACACAAAACTATCCTAGAACATTATAAACATTTTAGCTCTTCCAGAAATGTATAAACATTTTACATTTTCTCGCACTGTCCCCCCTCGCACCTGCACGCCGGAGGAGGGACTAAACAGAGACATAACCTCAGTGTAGTAACAGTGTAGTGCAGAACTACAATTATCTACCAACAAAATGGCCAAAAGATATTCTGCTCAGAGCCTTGGAGCTAATAATGGATGAGAGTGAGTGGAATGCATTAGAAGAACACGGTGAAGTGGAACAGGAAGACATTTCTGAAGATGAGGATAATGTGGAGGTAAACTCAGAATTTGACAGCAAATTGGAAGATGAACTTGACTCATAGCCAGCTGCTGGAAGACCCCCACAGCCAGCCGCAAGAAGACCCCCACAGTCAGCTTCTAAAAGACCCCCCACAGCCAGCTGTGAGGTCTGTGGACCCTCAAAGGACTCCAAGACACAGACTACATGCAGCAACTGCAACAAGTACATCTGTGCTATACACACGAAGAAGTTCTGTACATCATGTGTTTCCTAAACGGACCTGCCCATTGACTCACATGATGTTCTGCAGCGTCACTTCATCAATATATCAGGAAGACTGGCTGAGCTCTACGCAGTCCCTCCCGCCATGTTCTCGTCAACAACAAACAACTAAACAAATTAGAACAACCCCCTCTGCAGCTGTCCTTTAATGAGTTCCCACAGTTTACTCTCTACAGGTCACAGCTTAAACTGGAAAGATTATCTTGCCTTTGCTGCTCTGGCAGCAGATCTTTCCCACCATAAACAGCAGATATCACAACATTTTGGAGGGTGCAGTTGAGGGACGGGAGCCGGAAACTGTACAGAACTGTTTGTCCCGAGTCGAAATTCCCTTGAGAGGTCAGAGAGCAAAAACAGACTCACACAGGGCTGCAATACTGTCACACTGGAAAAAGAAACATGTGGTATTGAGGCAATTGTATCCAACAAATGTAACTTTATTTAAGGCTGCTGAAAACTGTTTCTGTTTGAAAGTTTGTAGGCTATTTTCCTTCACTTTGAGGAGTAAATAAGATAGTTTATTTGAATTGCTCAATTATACTTTACAGGTCCAGAACAGCACAAGACAAGTATGTTAGAATCCACACGAGATTAAATCAAAAAAAGTTTGTGCTGGTGTTGTCCTCTATTCAACATGAGAATATCTCAATAAGAATTGCTTACTCAGTCTTTTCAAACTGAAATATAAAAACAAAAATCATTGCATGTTGCTGTAGTAATTATCTATTTTAGCATGCACACACAAGATAACAGCAGCTTTCAAATGTGACAATTGGTACATTTGACAAAGAAATGTTTTTGACTTTTTGAAGGAAAATGTCATAATTGCGACATTCAATTGACTCAGTCTTTTAATTCACCTCCTTTCAACTTTGTTAGCAACTGTTTTTTGTCTATGACAACCTAATAACTTTCCACTAACCCACAATGACTAATATTTCCTGTGTGTTGAGTGCTGCAGCAGCAACTCCCAAGAACATGACGACAATGCCTGTGCTGCTGAGATCATGCTAATCACTTCAGTGTGTGTACCGTGCATCTTTTTCTTGCATGCATAAGTCTAAGACTGTTTTTATTACGCCACTAAAAGACAAATGAAGTTACCACATCTGTCTGGTTTCACAGCCTCATTCGTTTATTTAAGGATTTACATGGAATTAGCCTATTTTAAACTCAGTCGTTCCAGGAAAGGCGGTTCCCCTTTCCTGGAACCAAATCTGGTCATAGGATATTTAATGATGAAACCTCTCATAATTTCCTCTTTAGTCATGGCTTTATTTTTGTAAACAAATCATATGCAAGTTCTGAGGAAAAAAGCAAAAGTTTGAACACTACTTTATCTCTCACATTTTAATGTAATGTATACAGTTAATGCAACATCTTTTCCAAGCTTGAAAAAAACAACAGCCTGTTAGGATTTGTTCAAACACAAAGGGTGACATTTAAGAGGTACGGCTGCTTTGCAGGACTTCTGAACCTGAAGAGGAGAGACATCTCTCTACAGAAACAAGGCAGGTTGTCTCTGTTTTCTGGGTGTGTTTAACACTCTGTATGTAATTGTCACACACCAATATTTCATTATTTGTAGGGCTACTTGTTACGCACTATATTAACCTTCAAATGTGTGTGTGGTATGTGAAGGAAGGTCTTTTTACAGGCTCATGAAAGACTGAGAGAGCACCTCTGGCCAATTAGAAACTGGTTGTCACTTCTGAACATCAGAGAAAATTGGAAAAAAAACATAAACCTTCATCAGCTTCCTTATGTGCCTTGTGTCTCTGTTCGGACATATTTAGCACATACATAAACGGTAGTACTTTCAATCTTCTGAACTAGCATTTGAAACTTCAGTTGACAATGAAAGGTGTTCTGCTTTTTAAAATGTCTGTATCCAGATGCACTGTAACTCATGGTAGCAGAGACAATTAATTCTGGACCCCTCTGACAATGTACCGTCAAACAACAACAAAACGCATGTGTCCCTGTAATAATAAAATACTTTTAAACTTTGAAAATATTGATATTTCTGTCCGATACAATCTATCAAAAAACTCAGCTGGAATTCATAAAATACAGTACTAAACAAGTTAAGATTACGGTGCTTTTTTTCATTTATTTTAATTATTAGAAAAATAGATTCTGTCAGGAAGTAAAGAAGAGACTTCAAATAAGTGTGTGTCTTTGCATGATCGAGTGAATCATCAGTGAGTGGTTCCCGGCAGCAGCTCGGCCTCACAAGCGAACAGCTCCTTGTAGAGAGGAGGGAACAGAGAGTGAGCGGTGAGTGGGTAACGCTGACTGAACCAGCGCAGCTTCTCCATGTGCAGACTGCACAGTGAACGCAGCACTGCCATCCTCTGGTACAGCTGCAGGGAGGACACACACACAATCAGATATCCTTTCTATTACAGTGAGGAACACTCAGGAAGAAGAATAAGAGAAAGAGAACTCAACCCGGTACTGAGGCATGTACCTTGTGCATTAGACTTTCTTGGTTCTCTCGGTGAAGAATGTGTGTGAGTCCAAACTCCACGCTTCTTTGCACTCGCTGAACTCTGCTTCTGTCCTCCAGACACGGACGCTCTGCACAGAAAGACAAAAAAACTAGTTTTAGTTTTTTAAACCCTTAACATACATTCAAATGGACCTACATACATATATTACTGGTTCCCAATGTTGCCTGTTATTATAACCATGTCCATTTAAAGCCACTAGGGGGCAGAGAGAGCGATTGTATGGGAATGAATAAAGGCGAAAACACATGTGGTGGATAAAGGCTAAAAGGTTTATTTCTGAGTCATTTTTGAAAACTAAACCTGAATGCTGAGAAGCTTCTTTAACAATGGATTATACTTGGCAAGAATACATTTCATTTAATTTTATACAAAACACATTTTCTGCAATATTGATAAAAATGATGTCTGTTATTAGATAGATTTAGACTAAAATCAATAAATTACATTCTGAACTATCTAAAAAATATGACCCCAACATTGAATCATCAAGAACCATCCATGTTAATCTGAAAACATAGAGAAGGATAGATGTTGCCTGTTGGTAACCAACTGTAGGTTCTGTATTGTCTTCCCATTTTTCTATGTTTCAGATCTGAGGGAATAACAATCTACATAATTGAAAGACCGGGGAGTTGGTCTTACCTGTGTTGATCAGCACCAGAGCACTGAAGAGAGCGATCTGCTGCTCAGTGAGCTTTAGAGCACACATATCATGAGCGAAGTCAAACACTGCTGAGATTAAATCACCACATGCTGCAAGATAAAAAACCACAGAGCATGATAAATCATCAAATATTTATATATTCTGTTCAGTGCACATTTGGTTTCAGAACTGCCTTTGTGCTTCAGGTTTGAGCAGCGTGTAAGGAACTACTCACCCAGAGACTTGAAGACTTCAACTCCAGCAAATTTCCCATCGAAAAAGACGGTGTTGTTCTCTGTGTTGAAGTAGCGACACATCCGGACTAGAACCACCTCCATGGAGCCTGATTGAAGAGAGAAGAAAAGAGAAGTTACATCTATTTCTGATATTGATGAAGGTGAAGGTGACTTCTTGTTTGTGTCAGGGAAACTCACCGGTCTTCAGGAGAGCAATCTGGTCGTTCTGGCTGAGCATACGAAAACCTGGGATGTGTTTCGCAAACTCCACCACGTACTGCACGGCATCAGTCAGTCGATTGGCACAATGCTGCCACATCTCATCCACCGACTGGGAGTGGGGATAAGAAATAAAATAAAATGTTGGTTCAATATTTAAGGGTAAGTTTATTTCAAGATAAAAATTCAAATCAATCAAAAGAAAAAGTGACTCAGATTTGAACTCATCCTAAATGTTAATGTCCTTTGATCTGATCAAGCATAGCAAGTTTCAGTATGTTTACTCTGTATTTGTTAAATATGATATAACATATGTTTAAAATACATGTTTGTATGATCAATAAAGTAATTAACATTAAATTGAACTGTGTGATCAAAGAGGGAGGAATGGTACAAGTTTTCTCAGTTTTCTGTTTGATGAATCAAAAGTAGCTTTAACCTCAAGCCTTCTTAAATGGCATGTTTTGTTCTGAGATACGAGAGTAAGAACTGAGAATTGTAAAACAGTCATCAGGCTGGTTTACTTTGCTCTGGTAGACTTGGATCTCCTCTCTGCTGAGCACTTTCCATCTGAGAGCCTGCAGCTCCTCCACCCTGTACTGAGTGGTCTCTCTGTGGGAGCGCACGATGCTGGCACACAGCTCATCTGAAAATCAAAGAAAGAAGCTCCTAATAAATATAAAAAATCAATACAGTCAACACACATTAGCCCACTGTGCTGTTTGCTCACCGACGTTTCTCAGAGAGTGAGGATAGAGGCTGTAAGGATCCTCCAGAGGGCTGTAGGGGTGAATCGCCACCAGATCATGAGGCGGCTGTCTGGAGTCAAATCCTGACATGAGAAAGGAAAAGACAAACGAGGAATAAGCACAGGAGGATGAAGGGATCGGAACACAGAGACATTGGTACACACAAGTGTCTCACCTCTTATCTCAGGGTGTCCGCTGTTGTCTCCCCTCCCCTGGGATCTCAAGGTGGTGGACACAGCGGAGCCTCGGTAGATCATACTAGACACCTGGGACTCGTTGGGGGAGCACATCAGGTAAGGGTGGACATCAGCGGTGTAGGACAGCAGCTCGGAATCCCCGCTGAAGGAGTAGGCGGAGGCCATGGGCTGAAGGAGCTGCGCTGAGCAGTCTGGACGGGCCTTGGTGGCGAAGGACAAGAGAGACGGGGCGTCTTCCTGGAGCTGCTGCTGCTGCTGCTGCTGCCGGTGACGCTCCACTTCAGCTTTCAGAGAGTCCCGCTGACGTTTGGACATCCGCCCGAATTTCACAGCTGAGGAGGACAAACACATGGACACATTGAAATAAAAAAAATGCTGTGAGTGAAGAAGATAGTTTGTCCATTTGTGTGTCTCACCATCTCTGCTCATGCCCTGTGCTAAGCACTTCTGCAGGCGGCAGTGTTGGCAGCGGTTGCGGCTGGCCCGGTCGATCTGACAGTTGTTCTGTCTGGAGCAGGAGTAGGAGACAGTGGGCAGCTGGCTGCGCCGGAAGAACCCCTGAGGAGGGATCCAGGTACCAAGTGGTTAACAGAGCCCAACAGAAACTTTGACGCAGATACAAATATTGATAATCATGATTTACAAAAATATGATATATCAGCCAACAGTTTTTCACCTCCGCAAAACATTATAAAAAATTATCCCTTTATAAAAAAATGTAAATGTACATGTGCTTTCTGATGAAGAAACCATTTAACATTACTGTGTTTCTAAATAACATCAAACTCATTTTGGACATTTCTTTACTCACTTTTCTTGTTTGTTATCATCCCAAATATACTATGCGGAATTAAAAAACAACACCAAATAATATTAGCCGATACGCCAGGCTAGCTCGAACTATTCATTTTCAAAGAATAATTCAATTTGGCAAGTAGACTTTTTTTCTGTCTTTTTGAAAGTTATATAAAAAGATTGATACGACTCTCATCTGTCAACATCCTAAAGTCTAAAGGAGGAAATAGCAAACCCTGATCTGGCAATCAGCACGACTCCAAGATGTAACTGCCCTGGGTTAAGTAATAGTACGACACATAAACCTTTGTAAAATCATATGGCGTTGTTTTCAGACTTCAGGTTTGTGTACAGATTAAACTAAGGAGCTGGTGTATTCGAGGTGGTGTATTCGAGGTGTTGACAGGTGAATTGTTTTATAAGGTTAGCTGTTTCCTCCACAGTTGTTATGGTAAAATAATCCAACTTTATATTGAACGGAAAAACATGGTTTTGAATGGCCTCATCTAATTCTCTAGACTGTTGTTCCTAGTATGTCAAATATATGTGTGTTTGTGTGTTTACAGTAGCTATGTTGTTCATCTCACCTTGCAGCCCTCACAAGTGATGACTCCATAATGGACTCCAGAGGATTTATCCCCACAGATCTTACATGGAATAATTTCAATCTGGGCTGAAACACAGAAGAAAAAGCATTTATGTCAACATTTTAAAGTTCAGCCACCTCACACCCAGATTACATTTTAATCAGCAGCTGAACATTTGGAAAAAAGCTTAAAATGTCTCAATGAAATTAAACAACACAAAAGCTTGTTCTTTAAAATAATATTGAAAATGATCGTTTTCTGATTCATAAATAATTTGAAAACCCATATATCACCAATCTTAATTTATCACACAGCTTCTAAGGAGGTAAAATATGCCAATAAACATCATATTAATGCTTAATTTGTTTACCCAATGTGGTCCATTGCAAAGCGATTCCCACCGTGAGAACTTAAGTGAGGCTGTACTTCCCCTTAAACATATATCAACTGTTGTGGGCCCAACGAGAACCAAAGGTATTTTCCTCTTAAACACCTCCTGTCTTAATTAATAATAATGAACAAAATAACATCAAATACGGCGAGCAGTTTTCTGAGGACGTGGAATATTTGCAAGTGGAGAAAGACGGAGAAGACGAAGGTGTCAACCTCAGAGTCCTTTCAAGTGGTTGACTGGCTTCTCTTTCACTGTGACTGTCCCTCTTTCATGTCTTTCACTGTCTTTCAAAAATCCTTCTCTATCTCGCTCATAAGTTACAGCTGCCAGTAATGAACTCTCTCTACCTTCATCACTGCCAGTAACGGCCCTCCCCCCTCTCCCCCCTGCCCCTGATCTGTGCAACTCTCACGCCCATCAGTCTCTTGCTTAGTGGCGATTTTTGTCATAATCGGATGTCCTTTGATTCATTAAAGAATCACACATGTCTAGACACCATTGTTGGGAGCAGGTGTGAACAGTTTTTTTAGTATATCCTGACAATGTCCAATTCAAGTAATAAGGACTGTGTATTTGCAACACATTTAACATTATATGGGGACACATCAAACAGTATTGTCATTTTTTCAAATAATCTCCTTTTATCTATTCCTGTCACTCTTCCTTCCCCAAAAGCACTGAAGGTGTGATCATTTTCTGCGACACAAACTCTCTGATGCTTTTACGGTACGTAGTAGTATTTTTGTTTCCGTGCATAACTGTGTCAGATTTTCTCACGAGTGTGTGTTAGTGTGTCAGTGTGTGCCCTCTTTATCTGGTGCCACAGGGATCACCTGAAGGCTCCTGGAGGACAGCCAGTCTGGGGTGAAATGCACTTTTTAAATATCACGTAGAGTTCACAGAAATGAGATTCACCATGATAAGGATTACAGTATTTCACAAATTCAACTGTCAGTAATCATGACTGGATCATTTGGGTAAAAGAAACTCAGCTGAAACAGTTCCTGCAATCTTAATATCATAAAAATCAGATATCATATAAAGTCATCCGATAAAAGTAGCTGACTTGTGATTATGATTGCGTGCAGGGGAGCATGAGTGGTCTCTGCAGTTTTTTTTTCTCGCAATTTCAGTTCTGATTGTCAACCTCAAAAAAACAGGAAATCCACAGTGACCCACAACCTTTCACTGATCGCACACGTACTCACACAAAAAACAACAACACACACACACAGCAATCACATACATTTCTCATTCATGGACTTTCCATGCAATCATAGCTCTTAAATATGAAATATATGACAACCCAGCCACAAATTACACACACAGGGAATCTGCCTTTTATTGGCCTGTGAGTATCAAGACACCTTTATCTAGTAAGTAAGTGGAAATGAGCAAAACTTCTTTGGGCTTTTTTTTATGGTCTCACCTTGTTATCTCCAGCCACAGACTTAGACCAATCAAAGCCAGCATCTCAGTGTGTGAGTGTAGTGATGAAATACTGAAAAATAACTAAACCACCATTATTTCTTCTGATAGCGGGTTCTTTTTGTGACAAAGAATGGGGTTATTGTGTGTTTCAGACAATATGACTGAAAAACGGTGCCTATTTTACAATTACATGCAAGTTTAATTTCTTTTTTCACCAAAATTGCGAATGCACTAAATGGTTTATGTTGATTTACCATCATGTGGCAGACCCAGCATTAACTAATTATTAAAAAATATGTTTTTCTGTAGATTGTATTTACTCAAACAATATTGAAGATTCATTTAGCTACCAATGTCCAAGCAACACTATTAGTTTCAGTGGCATTATGTCATGTTTTACAATATCTCTTGTTAAACCCTCAACATTTTATATTTCCGCTCTGTTTCAGTAGCGCTCTACAGTATGAAACCAACCATAAACATGCCACACTAACCTGTATTAACATCTTAATTCTGCAATGAGATTTCAAGGAAACAACCAATCCAATCAATTTCAAAGGTTCGTAAAATCGACATTGTTAAGAAGAGAAGATGATTGATTACAGTAGGTGTGCGGTGGTGGAAATGTTCTGGTTTGATGTCAAAATAAAAGAGTGCCCTCCCACGCTTCCGCATGCAAAGTGTAGCAAGACTCTGCTACACAGAGACGGACTGATTTACGTCTTTTGATGAGCATTTAGTTTAGTTTTTGGGTTATCAATGACTTGAAAAGCACACTCGTTTAGTCGTAGTACAAACAGCAGAAGCTTTTGTGTATCACAGCAAATACAGATAATGAAAGAATCACAGGTCACTCTTGAACAACTTCCTGCTGGACAATCACTTTGGCTCCCAATCTTTGTAATTCTCAAGCACGACAATGAGACGATAAAGTATGACAAATCGCACCAAATAAAACTGAAATGCAATACAAATCTATATGCCGTATACCTCTAATATATTAGGCAATCATAAGAGAAAAAAGATAAACAAAGGAAAAGGTTTGATGTCTGGATTTTATCCTAGAAAGCATGTGTGAGTACATGCTTTTGAGTTTGTGTGAGTTCGCGTGTGTGTGTGTGTGTGTGTTTGTGTGTGTGTGTGTGTGTGTGTGTGTGTGTGTGTGTGTGTGTGTGTGTGTGTGTGTGTGGGTGTGTGTGTGGGTGTGTGTGTGTGGGGGGGGGTTATAGATTGCTTATCTCAACTCTTCATTCTCTGCCAAAATCAACTCGTCAGCAGTTCTTTGCACTGTAAACGAACAAAAAAAACCAAAATGTTCCTCTGACGGAAACTTTCATTTGGTACATACGCAAACAAACTTTGTAAACACACATCACATCCTCAGACGCGCACGCACGTACGCAGGCACCTTGTTATTTATACGTTTTATGGGCTACTTTAATTCATATAAATTACAATTTTAAGATTTTTGTTAAGTATCTTGCTGTGACATTTTAATATAAAAGGTATACATTTTACTAATATATCAAACGCATGCTTTTAACATTTAAAAATATAGTAGATTATAGTTACATTTTGTATCAAATCTTTACATTTAAATTAATTGGTTCTGAAGTGGAAAAGGGAAAATAATATGTAAAATCTTTCAAATGAACCCTGACTCAAAATTTGGCAGAATAATTTTTCCTTAAAGGGAAAACCTTAATTTAAGAAATATCTTAACCAATGGCAAACAGTACAAAAGGATCTTTGACAAAACAACTTTTTATCAGAAGATATACATTATTTGTACTAACAGGGTATTTTTTAATTAAAAGTAATTCTTGAAAATCTCCTGTATTTAATATTTAGCTACTTTATATTTCAGGTTGCATCACAACGGTGACTGCAGATATACGGGTGATAAATATCTTTAGGTTTTTATCAAATTGTGCTGGTTGTCATATAAACTCATTCACAACTGAGTTTCTTTCATTATTTGACAACAACAAAGAGAGCATCTTCCTACAGAATCTGAGAGAAGGGGATTTATAATCTTAACACCAATTTGCATCAGACTTACCATGTCTAACTTTGAAGTGCAGGCTGAACATGGGGGTGTTAAAAGGAGACATACGTATGAATCAGCTCATGTTGTATTTCTATAACCATATTTTGGGGGGAATGTGTCACCTGCGATTTTGATGTAAGCTTTGATCTCAAGCCAACCGCTTCTGCTTTGGAAGTGCAGAGGAACAAGGAAATCCTCTCAGGTTAAGAAACTGTAAGAATCCCCCGAACTCAACAACAAAGCCATATGAAAAGTGTGTGTGCGTAAATTGTGACGGCGTCAAGCCCACTGTGAGTGTGTAACATTTACATAATGAAATGTTTGCTGTTGAAGAGAAGACACAGAAGTAAAAATGTGTCTGCAATGGGAGCCTCCCTTTCACACACTATTCACACACAGCTGCAGGGCTGAGATATACTATATCTAGACGCCATCTAAAAAGCAGCTGCGGATCAGTGTGTGCTTCGGTATCTATACGTGTGTGTGTGTGTGTGTGTGTGTGTGTGGTGTGTGTGTGTGTGTGTGTGTGTGTGTGTGTGTGTGTGTGTGTGTGTGTGTGTGTGTGTGTTCGCATTTTGCAAGACAGAAAGAGTGTATCATTGTTTGTTTCCTTATCTTCTCCACCTGTTTTTGTTTTTTTAAATGACTATGAATACAAAATCATTACAAAAGAAATCATTCTAAATGTTTGACAATAACATCAGCATTTCCTCTGCATCCTGTATGTTTCTGAGGTCAGTCCATTCAAACTGACACACTGCAGTCGTGAAGCATCCTGCTTTCCTGTTTCTTTCGGTTGCACTTTGGTAAGATTTCAGTGTTCACTATAGAGTTTCCAACATTTAACAAACCTTAACTTGAATTTTAATTTGTGTAATTTGTCAATTATACCACTTATGATGGATATATGATGACTCTAAACAAAAGGTGTTTTGCACATCAATATAAAAAGTATATACATTTGAACTTAATGCACTTATTGCACTTGTCTCTTAACATCTAGAGGCAGCTCAGCTTCTTGCCCGTGCTGTGTGTGGGAGGCAGAGGGAAGAAATATCTGAGACATGATTCAAATCTTATATCCATCAAAGGGTTTGAGTCATGTTACCAAACCATAAAACTGAAACACGTATTGATGTGAACGCATCAAGAACTTTGGAGATTCAGTTAAGTTTCAAAACAAATAAAAACATCGGCGTTCATAAGGTGAAAATTGAACTGATTGCAAAAGTATGTGTGTATTTTAAGTAATGTGACACAGAACTAATACAAAACATGTCTGATTAATCAATACAAAATTGAATAAAAACAAAGCAGAGAGGGCTGAATATATGTAAACATGTGTGAACATTTGAATGAAGTTCAATCCAGGGATAAATGAAATGAAAAGCGTAAACCATAATTAAAATGCTTAATCCCACGGCCATACAAAGTGAAACAAAGACATTAAAAGAGGTCACATGTTTGAAGCAACAGGTGTCTAAGTGCAAGATTACCCAGTTATTTCAGAGATTTGATAAAAGCACAAAAAGATAAAGCTGATTCAACTTTAACGTGAAACTATAATGCATCTTGATAACAATATGGTGCATTAGAAGCATCACGTCACAGTTATACAATCACGTTTGATAAACTATGAAATGAGGATGGGTAGATGAGAAACTTTGACCTAAAAACATGTAATAAATAATAAAATATATTCATTGGATGGCCAACACACCCACACACACACACACACTCACACACACAGACAACACGCCAAAGAACTTCATCCCTACCTCGCATCATCCTCACTCCTCCACTTGTTCAGACGTTTGTCCCACTTTCACAAACTCACTTGTCCTCTCACTTTGTCTAACAATACTTGACACACTTTTTTCCACGCAACTTATTCACTCAATATTTCTTCTCTTTGTCGTTCTTCCTTTTGCGAGTCAGGTTGGGTGCTCACTGCAGCTTCAGCACACACATTCAGACTTGTGAGTGTCTGTCACCGCCTCACCTTCCTTGTGGTGTGTGTGTGTGTGTGTGTGTGTGTGTGTGTGTGTGTGTGTGTGTGTGTGTGTGTGTGGTGTGTGTGTGTGTGTGTGTGTGTGTGTGTGTGTGTGTGTGTGTGTGTGTGTGTGTGTGTGTGTGTGTGTGTGTGTGTGTGTGTGTGTGTGTGTGTGTGTGTGTGTGTGTGTGTGTGTGTGTGTGTGTGTGTGTGTGTGTGTGTGTGTGTGTGTGTGTCGTGAGAGAAAGAAGAGATAAAAGACAAAGAAAGGGGGGACTGTCCCTTACCCTTGCTTTTTTTTTTCTCAAGGTACTTTTTCCTTATACCTTTATTGTTATCCTTCACCCCCTCACTCTTTACCACATATTGGAAAAAAAAAATCCACTTCATGATGTCTGACTGCTTTAAGAATCTCCCTAAGAATTGAAATCAAACCATTTTCAAAAGGAACAACTGGGGACCGAGTAAAACATGTAAGTAAAAGAGTTGGAGCTCATTATAACTACTTTTTATGTTCAGCTAGGTAGTTTATAAATACTAATTTAACATGTTTTTTTGAGAGGGTTATGTTTTGTATGTTACATTTTTTAAGTAATGAGTTGCTATATTTGTCAGAGAAATGCAGACACATGTTTCCCTGATGAATGCAGTGAAGTAAAAGGTAGCAGAAAAGTAAAAACTCTGGTACTTGTAGGTGCCTACTCTCACTCTATCATCGCTCCATCTACAGCAGCTGACTGAATGACACAAGGCCAACCTGGCTCTGTATCTCACACCACTTCTTAACTGCTATCCTAGAAACAAAATCCAAAATGATTTATCAAATACTCTAACTCACAAGCAACAATCAATAAAGTCATCATAATTTGTGCTTATCTTTTGAGTATCATCACACCAGCTAACATGAAGGTTGGTGGTGTGTTACGCTCAGCGTCTCCACCCTTGATAACACAGCCAGGTGTGCTAAAGTTGTGGCAGAAAGTGTTAAACCAAAGAAGTTAAAAACAGACAAGATGTTATCGCTGTCATCTGCATTCGGATGCCAATATGCCAAAGCCATAGAAGTTGGTGTTTTTACCAGTGTGTGCGGTATATCGGTATATGGGTGTGTGTGTGTGTGTGTGTGAGGCAACACAGGTGCAACACACAGCACACACACTATGTTGCTAATGGCCCAACTCCAGCGACAACACAGTGCGTGTGTTTGCTGTACAGGTGCAACATGTTGTATGTTCAGTAACTACGAAGTTAACCACAAATGCATGCACAAAAATATCTAGCACAAACACAAGCAATGTCATTATCACACACACACGATAACAACAAATGTATAGAGAACTTACTCAAATGAGTCTTCTTGGACACGGCTCCTTCTGAGGGAGAAACATCTCAGTTAGTAACTTTAAAACTACACAACACTTACTGTAAATGTAAGTATAACTACAAGCTGTACTACACATGAGCATCCAGTAGAATAATTCACACACAAAAACACAACATGCAGTGTACTTATGTACTTTACAGATTACACTTTAAATTCAGGCTGACCCCCAAACTGAACCCAGGGCTCAATGGCACACAGGTTCATAAAGAGGGTTCAATCTGCCCATGTTACAAAGAAGCAAGGTATATATACTGAAGTACTTTACATATTTGTACTTTAAAATATGTATTTAAAAATGTGTTTTGCTACTTTGCATTTCACTACACTATTTCACAACATTTCAGGAAGAAATGAATACCCACAACTCCAAATCTAAAGCATAAAAGCAGTGCCTACACAATAGTTGTTTGATAATATAATATTACAATAACAGGGGGTGTTTCGATAATACCATTCATTCTGAAGTGTGTATTGTTGCCAAAACCTCTGCTACTATTTTAGAATATAATACTTTTACATTTTTGGAGTTTCTTCATAATCTTTTGTTATTTTGTATTAATATTTGTTTCTGAATTTTCTGAATACTTCTTTCCCACTAAATCATGCACTGTAGCATGGTTAGCTTGGCATCGCATCATCATGTTTACAATAGTTTAAATTATTGTGATTTTAGAATACATTAAAACCTAAATTACATTTGCAAATGAGTATCTAAATCCTGAAATACACTGACTTAGATTTGAATCAAGGGACTAAATTAGCTATGAAAAGTGTTTTGACACAACTGCTTAAACATACAGATATAAACTCCTCATTAAATGCTTGATGGCAGTTTGGCTCAGGGTTTTAAGAATGCATTATGTTCTTTGTATTTGTTTCCAATGTAAAAAAAAAAACCTGTGGACAGATAAGAAACCCTACTGATAACATAGAGGTTAAATTAAAGAATTCCTTTTCACATTGAAAAGTGTGACTCTTTGGCACCCACACAACCACACACACACACACACACACACACACACACACACACACACACACACACACACACACACACACATTCACACACAGGAGATAAAGGCAGAGGAAAGTGGGTGTCTGTGAAGCAATATGTGCTCTTTTTTTGTCTACCTGTTTGACCACAATTGTGAGAAAGTCTGAATTGCAGTGAGTTGCAGAGGGACGATTCTGAGCCATGGGGTTTATTTCTGGAGTTGTGTGTGCGTCTCTGCATGTGTGAGATAGAGAGATTTGAAGGCAGTGGAGATAAGTATCAATGGAAGACGTAGAGCTAGCCGGTCTTTGTCTGGTGTCACATCAGGCCCTCTGTGGTTTCTACTGTTTTCCTCCCCTCATCAAATCAGTTTTGCTTCATAAGCAGAAAGCAAGGAAAGAAAGCAGAGCAGTGCACGCACACACGGAAAAAAGTAAATAAATGTCAAGCCCAAGTGAGGGTTTGCTAAGTAAAAAGATTTATGTTGGATGAAATCGTACTCTAGAGTACTTTTTTAATCCAATAATTTTTTGCAACCTTTCAAAAGTTATTATTTTAAAGAGTTTCAAAGGCCTTGCATCAATATAGTTGTATTAGTCAGTTATATAAATGCACAACTGCAGGTATTTACTGTGGTAAATTACAAACTTACTCACTAAAAATAATTAAAAGTAATCCGCAGCAGACTGAATTTCGGCCAATGCTCATTTCTGAAATGTGGTGTTAATGATTTCTACTTATTAAAGTTGATGGTAATGGAACGGAAAAAGGTTAGCGGCCGGTGGCTAGTGGTGAGGGGGAAAACATAATGCAATCAGCAGCATCGGCTTTTAAACAAACTAAATGTGACATAGCATGCACACGTGACAAGACACACCTGTCAGCCAAGCCGTCAACCCCACAGTTTTAACAAACACACACACACACACACACACACACACACACACACAAACACGCACGCACGCACGCACGCACACAAACACTCACTGTAAACAACTGTGCTGATTACAGAGCCACAAACATCAACTCCACTCATCAGTCTGAAACTCACTCTCTTCTCTACACTCTAACATCTAAGATGACTGCTGAAGTGACAGTTGCTGCGTTACATAACAGCGCTGAAGACCACTGAACCCTGAGAGCAGGCCGACAGCTTGGCCTTATTATAAACCATGACATACAGCACAGAAAAATACAATATTACAATATAAACAATATTTAAAAAATCCTATAAATACTCTCCAACTTCATGCCAGTGAACAACAACATAAGTAGTGCAGAAGAAGTCAAAGCTATAACAAATAGGTTAATAATAAATGTTTATAAAAACAACAAACGGAATACATAAAAAAGACATCAATATAAACTATGTTTAGGGCAAGCCTTATAAAAAAGGTAGGGTGATGACCAAAAGAGAAACTAACCTCAAATCTATGGCACTAACAAAGCTGTCTGAGGGTGTTGAATCGTTAAGAAGCCAGAAATGTAGCTCAGAACTAACTGCTTACCAATGAAAAAAAGCCACCATAAAATGTTAAAGCACACCGCTCCAGGTGCAAAGAAATACAAGCAGGATTCACCGTTTTAAGATGAACAGAAATAGATGTTGTGGAATGTCTTGCAGAAAACATTACACCGTTTATTGGCCTAAAAATGACAGACCTTCGTTAAAACATCTATACCAATTAATTTTAAAGGAAATCATGATTGTGAATGATAAAGAAGTATTTTTAGAGAGGCTAGAGGCTTGAAATCACAACGAACACGGATATTAAGTTTACAAATCACTGCAGAATAAAAGAGGAAAAGACCTAGGATAGATCCCTGAGGGACACCAGAGACGGTTAGTATCCAATAATGAACGGAAGCATATGTTTACTCTACAGACAGGAGGAAATGCAATGTGGAGCAGTGCCAGAGATTCAAACTCAGCGCTCGAGAAAAATGAGCAGACACCCACAACAGCCACTAAAACCAAGAATCACCTTAAGAAGAGCCATCTCAGCTAAATGGAAAACTGCGCAACCACACTGAAACTTCACTTTAACCAGATTGAAATGCCATTACAGCAATTCCAGTATCTGATAAATTAGCTGATGTTGTTCTTTTACAAATATCTTCAACCTCCTGTGTAGCTCTAAGGTTGTTCAAATGTTTTTTTTCTGTAGTATCGGGTCAGTATCCTTTATAACGTGGTTCCAGCTCCGGATGTCTTGTACATGATTTAAAATAAAATGGCCAAGAAAATTGTCTGACATATTTGGTACAACTGGAATCCCTTACATCTCATCTTTATAATTTAAAATAAAATTATCTTGGCTTGAACCAAAAAAAAAAGCACTTACAAAGGTTTGGCTTTAAGATAATGCAGTAGAACTTAATCTGGTTGGGCTTGGATAGGAAATGTACCTGCAGGATTCTTGCTTTTGAGTTGGTTTCTTCATGGATGAATGTACTTATTGTCAGCTAAATGAATGTAACGTAATGACATCACTCACCCATGGCAGGACAGTTCAGTTTAAGGAGTTTAAAAGCAATTTAGGTATGATATAAAAATAAACCTGTGTTTACCTGCAGTACAATTGAGTATCTAACCACATTTTAATAAAAAATGTAAAATCTCTACCACTTGACAAGATAAAAAAAATGCTTTGGACTATAGTAGGAGTGTTGCAATATACCGGCATTGACAATAACCATTATAATAAACATTTTAATATTTGTCAGGTTAATAATACACAAAATCGTGTAAATAATCCAGCTCTTATTCATTTATGTTTCCCTTCGCTCATGCTTTGTCTTTTCCCCCCCACATACCATTTTTTTTAAAGTTGTTGTATTGAGAATTATTTTGGCCATGATAATTGTGCAGTGAAAATCCAAGATTGTGAAATCATTATTTTGGACAATATTAATGAATATTCCTTATGGTTTGCATGCGTTCATATTTTTTACTCTCTGTTAACCTCAATCTTTTGTCTCTTTATCTATATATTTTGGTACTGTAGTATCACCAAATCACTATATTACTGTCAAAATAAATGACTTTTTATGAACAAACGAAGCTGGAAAATCAGCGTCATTGCTGGTGTGCACTGTCCAATGAATAACATCTAGAATGCAGGACGATTTAATTGAGTATTACTCAACTGTGATCCTGCTATCTTAACTCAAACTAGATGTTGCTACTACACTGTAAAAAAAATACACTTTCTTTTCTTCAATGTACCTTTCTCATCCATTGGTGAAGCTCTGCAGGTAAACTCTAGCAAATGCTTGAGATTATAGTAGGAAAGAATGGGCTTCTGGAAGAGGGACAAGGTGTCTTGATCAAGTGACTGCAAGTTTGATTTTAGCCGAGGAGAGGCTTTGAATAGTAATGCATTGACCAAAAACAGAAGCAAAAATAAGAAGTAATCCCTAAGGATTACTCCGGTTTACTGCCATTCTTACCCACTTGCAGTGAGAGGGATGAGGAGGGTTAAACAGGTGAAGATGAATGTGAGTGGAGAGAAAGTGAACATTGAGACAGGGACGACCAGCCAGTGTAGGAAAAGGTAAGCAAAGTGAGATACAGAAGGAGGAGATAAATGTGGGTGGGAGTGGACAAAGCATGGCATGCTGGGAGATAAGGCTGGCTTTATGTCCAAGAGAGAGGACATGAAGACACAATGTAACACTGCAATGTAAATATAAAAGAAGAAATCAGCTATTAGCCGCTAAAACACCTTATATGCTACATCCAAAGGCAAAACAGTTCACAAAGCCCACACATGATGCAGAATAAACCTCAGTGATGGATCCCCGGCCTTACCTTTTTTGATGGGGTTGTCAGTGGGGGGCACGTCGAGCTCCTCATATTCCATAACTCTCCTGTCAAAACACTGGGTGGTCCACACACTCACCTCTCTCACACACACACACACACACACACAAACCTCTGGCAAGTCAGTTTATTTTGAACACCCACTGCCACCATTAGACTAAAACGGTAACGTGACAAAACTCGAGCTCACACTACCTGTTGGTTGCTCTAGCGCCCGGGCCGGCGCAGGCATTTGAAAACATGCACTGCCATCTCACCTCCTTCCTGTCCTTACAGTGGGACCCAGAACTCGGTCGTCATCTTGTTACCCCTCTCTGTCAGCCTCCCTTTTTGTTCGAAAGTACACCTCGTCTTGTGTGGTTATTTTTGAAATAATGTAATTCCCCCGAGGCAGCAGCAGCAGAGGGGAGAGTGCAGCTGGACCGGCCGGCCGTTCACAAGCCGCGCGCCCCGGCCTCCCCCTCCCCGCGCGCTCCGTGTGCCCTGACCGTCCCGGGCTGGAGAGAGTTATGTCACCGGCTGTTACGTAATAGCAGCGGATCGGGTTTTGCTCTGTAGTGCTCAGTGGAGAAATATAATCCCATGGTGCTGCCACACATTTCCGCCACACTAATCGAAAAAAAAGTACAATGCATAGAGAAGACACTTGAATGCAGGTCTGGCCTTTTACTTCAATGTTCACAGTAACAGCAACATGAAACACAAAAAACACATTTATATCCCTCTTCTGGATAGCCCAAGTGGAAACACCTGCAGGACTCTTTACATGCAAAGTATGCAGAGAGACTACTTTAATTGCAATAGGCTACTTGATTTTATCTGAAGTAGGAAAACAACTTCAGACACAAAGAAAACGATGAATAATCGATATGTCTTCTCAGTTTACATCATTGTGGTAAATGTTCCTCCATCACGTGACGCTTACAGAATCACATGGATAGACTGTGCCAATGGTGGAATGTGATAAGATATTTTACTCGAGTAATCTTTGTTGTTGTTTTTATTTTTATTAAATTGCATTTATCTGACAGCTGGAGCAACTTACTTTTGAGATTAGTGTTTACAGACAAATCCTCTCTCTTCTAAATGATTAAGTAACAGCTTGACATCCTATATTAGTCCTATTTTGCTTAATAAATCAACCCACACTAACACTTAAAGATGACAATTGGTAGAAAAAAAGTCCTTAAAAATAACGGTTCATTTTCATGTAAGTGAAAGATACCGCCATTCTGTCAGATGCTTCCACGTTGAGCCATTCTTTGATTCTTTCTTTAAGGATTACAGGTCAAATGAACCTTTCAAAGTCGAAGATACACTTTAGGGTAAAGTAAAAATCAGTCTTTGGAAGTGCTACATTGGGCAGAGCTTGTTGCAGGTGGTTTTAACTGAAAGTTAAAAACAACTATACCCCCACCCGTTTCCTCAAACCCAACTTGACCACATGACTCTTCAGGGGAGAAGAAAAAACTGTTAATTTGTCCTGCATCCACCAACTAACACACACACACACGTTTTTAGAAACTTAGGTATAGCATTTCCATCTGCACTTGTACTGAGGTTAAAGATGTGAGGGGCCCTCAGAAGACCACCAGGCCTCTGAGCCCAGACACTCAAAAACCACACGTCAGACCAAACTGTGAGAACTGAAGCTAAATGTGTGCAAGGTTTGTATACTCTTAACCAATATTTTACTGCATAAAAACAAAAAGAACCTTCAGAGTAGAACCTGCTAATATAAGCCACTCCTGTATTTGTATTTTAAATGGATACAATAGTTATTTTACTTCTAATTGTCACATTTATTTAAAGGTATTCAGAGCTGGTTGGCTGTGAGGAAAAATACATATATACAAGATACAGTGTATATAAAGAAAAACGAGGATGTTAATACAACAAAAAAAAGGAAGCATTAATGGATACAAATATTAGCTCCTTTTTTAAATGTTGCTTAAAGGTGGGGTAGGTAATTTTGGAGCAACCAGCTCGAGTGCGTTAGAATTTGAAAATACACAGCCGGAACAAATCTGCCACTTCCTTACAGAGCCCCTCCTCCAACACACACGAACGCGCACATGACCAATCAGGGCACGAGATAAGTTTGTGCACAGGTGGAAGGTTGACAGGCAGGTACAGTAGTCCATCCAGTCATTTTAGCCGGGCCGGTTAAAATGATTGGTCGCGCTTTTTACAATACGGCTTCCACAGATGAAATTTTGTTATGGATTTGTTGTCAAAGCACTTAAGCTATTCATTGCTATCGGGATGTTAAGAGCATTCCATGGAATATATCAAAAAGTGTATCTCGAGCCGGTTTCTCAAACTTACCCCACCTTTAAGTCCAGCTGAAATAATTGCGATGTTTCATGAACATCAACATAAGATGTCACTTATAGTTTGGGTAAAACAAAGAGCATGGGGCTTTGTTCTCAGTGAGTAGTTACATACAAGTAACGCTTGGTTATCAACATGTCAAGTACAATGTAAACACTACTAATGTACTAGCAGTGCTGGAATTGGGCCGGTACTCACCGGTACGCAGTACCGGCACTTCTGGTTCTGACCCATGGAGTACCGGCACTTCTTGCTCAGTACCGGCATGCTGGCGGTACTCCGGTACTCATGCACCGTGCCAGTACTCAACACTCTCCCGCCGTTCTTATTATACATCCATATATATATATATACAGCCGCCCGGTACTCAGTAGATGCGTCATGAGGTGCCGAACGGACATTC
Source organism: Gymnodraco acuticeps (assembly GCF_902827175.1). NCBI lineage: Eukaryota > Metazoa > Chordata > Actinopteri > Perciformes > Bathydraconidae > Gymnodraco > Gymnodraco acuticeps. The sequence continues at coordinate 4,099,589 of NW_022990583.1, read as the reverse complement.
TCATCGCTCTAACCGCTGGAGTTTCACAGCGGCTGTCAGCTGTTTACTCCTGTCATTCAAACAGAACGTGCTGGAGAGGGGGCGGGGCTTATCTTCTCCATGTAAATACTGTGGTGGAAACGACTATGTCAAAATTAACCTATTTGACCGTGATTTAATAGTAATACACGTTTCAAAATAATAATAATAATAATAATGCCGAAGTAACAACATACTGAAAACTGTTAGTAAAACCATGTTTTAATGCTTTACAATGTACATACCTAGATGCACGTGTGTTGTGTTTATGCAGTGCAACTCCCACCCAGTGGGTGGCTATGTAGAGTGATAGAACAGAGCAGGCACGCCCCCGAGAGAAGGAAAGCAAGTCACGTCACAAATTAGCATTTCTAAAATGTTAGCGTGGATTAATAAAAGTGCAAAAAGACAGCGGTTGTCGCCGGAAGAAACTTCAAATACAGAGAATGCTGTGCCTGTGTTGGAAATTGTGTCTGATGGGGAGCTTTCTTTGGTTGATCCTCCTGCTCCAAGTTCTAGTGCATTAGCATTAGCACTAGCTCCGCCGCCTCCTCCAGAGCCTCTAAAGTTAGCTGCTGCTGGCGCAACTGCCACCACCAACACCGGGCAAAGCGATGCACCTGACTGCTGGACAACGGACCAGGTGCAATATGTTTGCAAGACCAATGCATGGCTCCTTCTTAAAGATAAGAAGCTAGGATGTCGGATATGCAGAGATGTCAAATCTTTGGGAATACACACTGGACAAGGACTGAAACTGTCAACTGAATGGGGTGAGTGTGCAGTGTCTCATTTCGGTGTTGACAAGGGTAAACAACAAGCTAGCCTGATAAAAAAAAATCAAAGAACATAAAGAATCACAAGCCCATGTAAAAGCTGCTGACATCCTTACATCTGCTTCACGTGAAACTATTCAACATCAAGTGCAGTCTATGCATACATCTGAATTAGACACCACTATCAGAGTTTTTCGAACGGCATATAAAATTGGCAAACATAGCCGGCCATTCACAGACATGCCAATTGATTTGAATGTACAGAAACTGAATGGGCTGAACGTGGGCAGGGTTTTGCACTCCAATAAAACCTGTGGCGAAATCATCGACCACATAGCTCATGAGCTGAAGAAAAAAATGGCAAAAGACATTACAGAAAACCAAAGAAAACTCTGTGTTTTGGTCGATGAATCTACCACTATTAGTGGTAAAACAGTGCTTGTTGTGTGTCTACGCTCAGCATTAGCTGATGCTGAGCCCGAAACGTTTTTTTGGGAGCTGATCGAGTTGGATGGAACAACGGCTGATGACATCACAAAGGCGTTAATGGAGTGTCTTGGAAGAGATTTTAACGAGGACTTTTTAGGTCAGTGTTTCGTTTCTTTTGCATGTGATGGGGCTTCAGTCATGCTAGGGAAGAGAACAGGCGTTGCTACCCAGTTGTGTAGTAAATTCCCAAGCCTGTTTGTGTGGCACTGCTCCAATCATCGTCTAGAGCTGGCAGTTGGGGATGTGGTCAAGGAAGTCTCAGGGCTCAATCATTTCCAGATCTTTTTTGACAAACTCTATTCCTTGTTCCATGCCTCCCCCAAAAATCAGAGGCAGTTAGCGCAGTGTGCGCAAGCAGTCGGACAGCGTCTCCTGGTGATAGGGCGTGTTTTGTCCATCCGCTGGGTGGCTTCAAGTGAAAGGAGCGTCAGAGCAGTCTGGGAAAACTACCGAGTGCTTCATGATCACTTCACAAATGCTGCAAACGACACGAGCAGGGATTCCAGAGACAGAGCAAAGTACAAGGGCCTGGATGATGTGCTCACATCTGCAACGTTTGTCAGCAATCTGGGACTGATGTACGATGCGCTCACAGAGCTCAGCGACCTCTCTCGGCAACTCCAAAAAAGAGAGATGACACTGCCTACAGCAGATAGGCTCTTAACTCGAGAAATACGAGTTTTTGAATCCATGGTCACCATGCCTGGCCCACACATGATTACAGTTCATACAGCTCTAGCTGAGAAGTCCTTCAAGGGTGTTGCCCTGCGTGAGAATGGCAGGCTTGTACAGATTCATGCAGGTCAGTTTTTTCCGCAGTATGGTAGAGAATCTGAGACACAGAATGACTTCCACAACCTCCTCTCATGTCAGCACAAGAGAAATCCCATTACATGGCCGGGAGGCCCGGGACAATCAGCTAATCCAGGACATGAAAGTTATCCATCCTGGAAGTTGGCCTGAAGAGGAGTTAGACATACAGTATGGGGACGTAGAGGTGCTACGTTTGTGCGAAGTGCTGAAAGTGGACAGAAGAGAGACTGTTCAGGGCTTTCGCGAATACAAGGAAACCAGGGCATCCCGTACACCTGCTGCCATGGAGCCTCTACTGAAAGCAGTCCGAACCATCGCTGTCTCCACTAGTGAGTGTGAGCGGGCATTCAGCTGCATGAACGATATCCTTACTGCAAAAAGGAATGCTCTCTCTGTCAGCCGACTGTCCAGCCTGGTTTTCATTAAATGTAATGGACCATCACTAGGACAGTTCAATCCGGAACAGTATGTGAGGTCCTGGCTGGCAAAGGGAAGGAGAAGTGCTGATGAAAGAGCCTGTCCAGCTCCAGCCCCTGATACTGATGTCCCCAAGGCCTTCTGGAGCCTTTTCTAACAATGTGAAGTATATTGCAAAGCAGCTCACCCAGTGAGAAGACTTTTGGCATAATGTGCCGATTTGTACAGATCCTGGAGATAGAAGGACTTCAGACCAACCAGGGAGTTATCTGATCAGCTTGGTGTTCAATGTAACTCTTTACCATGGCTCAGACTTTGTTACTTGCAGTTACAGTTTCTCATTTTAGATTGTGCACATTTTGCATTTGTTTTTACATGTTCTTTGTTCATGCTCTTTATCATTTTTCTGAGTTGGAAAGTTAGATTGCATCATAGTTTACTTTATACATATTTGTATTCTTCAGTGGTGAAGTATATTGCAAAGCAGCTCAGCCATGTGAGAAGACTTTTGGCACTTTTTCGTTTTCTGAGTTGGAAAGTTAGATTGCATTCAAAATGTACAGAAATACTTAATTTTGTTAAAGCTTTTTATAAAAAATGCTTCTGACCAGAGCTTTGTTTCCTTGTCATTAATGTTGAACACCACCAGAGGGGCTCTCACCTGAAAGGTCTCTGCTTCATGTGTCTTCAGCAGAAGATCTAGACTTTGATTGCTATATTTTCAGTTAATATTGACCTTACTGAGCTTTAGCCATATCCGCTGCCTATCATAAAAAATGTTAAGTACAGTGAACCTTTCTAAAATATACAGTAGTAAAGAGACAAACCCACCAGCATTATAGTAGCCAAATTCTTGTTTGTGGGCTGTATATATAAAATTGACTTGAAAAAGTTGCTGATTTTAGAGTACTGGCACCTTTTTCATTCCAATTCAAGCACTGTGTACTAGTAGTATACTAGTGTGAGATATTGACATTTAATTCAGATGTTTCATAGCTTCATTTACAAATCAAAGGATGCAATGCCTTCAACCCACATTCAGTACAGTACATAACCCAAAATAGCTCTCTTTATAGTCTCAGGTCTCTCACTGCACTTTTTCAGCCTCGTGGGCTGCAGTAGCTGCCGGAGCAGCACAGGTCTCTGTGATGTGGACAGTATTACTAATTATGGCGTATTGTGGCACGCTCAGTCATTTTTGACTGTCGAAACACATTCAGTGTCAGCATGATTGAGTAAAACCAGCCAATGAACAAGATGATTTTGAGTTTGATCCCCTTGTTCCCCATTGAAGTCATTATAATCTCATGGCTGCAAATCTACACCTCATACTCAAATATCAGAATTTATATATATATATAAATCCTTAATCCTTTTATGGCAAACAGACAAGAGCACATGACACCTCTCTATTCTGCCTTTTTAAACCTTATAATATACGTTATATTATGTTAAGTTATATTGGCAGTTAAAACTGTTGCCCTGTTGTAAACAATTTCACTTGTTGACAAACGAATAAACACATGGTTTTCCTCGTTCATATAGTACCAATAGGTAAGGCTTTATTGGAGGAAACAAAATCTTCATAATCACTATGTTTTGAGCAATAATATCACTTTCAAAGGCTTCAGTGTTAGATAAAATCATAATCAATACTGTAAAAGTTACTATAAGGCTTCAGTGTTAGATAAAATCATAATCAATACTGTAAAAGTTACAATAAATAGCCCCCAACACAATCAGTTAAATAAATAATGTTTAGATATGTACTCTGGAGGTCTAAAGGTATTTTTCATGAAGCTGCACAGTTTGTTTATAAATACATACTGACCAGTGGAGATGTATGAATATAAAGATATAATAAAAGTTCAACAATGTCATATGTAGAGAAGCTATTTCTTAAATAACATGGCAAATAAGTACACATTCCCCAAAACATACTCCAAACCAATGACACACGCACTCGCCCACTAAGGCGCACTCGCCCACTAACACGCACGCACACACACACACACACACACACACACACACACACACACACACACGCTCATTGTGTCCACAGTGTTAGAATCTGTGGTAGGCCGGTGTGTTTGTGTCAGCCTCCCAGTAGATGGCTGGCAGTGATTGACAGGAACAGTGCTGCACGAGGAAACAGAACAGAAAACAGGACAGAGGCGTTAAAAAAGGAGGAAGAGCAGAGGTGTTACCAACCACAAACTTTAATACGACGTTCTGTTGTGATTATGAAAAATGTACATTACCTGATGTTTCTGTGTGAAGTTTGGAGCCATCGGTGCTTGTCACTCTACATGTAATAAATGTTTTCCGGCCTTCCTTCTTTTCCAGACAGGATTCAAGCAACACTGTGCTTCCCAGTGGGATGGGCCTGGGGACAAGACAAGGGTTTGTCAGGAAGAAACTGACCATGAAGGATGAATAGCCATATAGTATGGAGATGTTAGTTTGTCTATCATCATACAAGCCGATTAAAAAGAAGCATTTCCAGGCTGTAATTTCTCACTGGTGAAGATTTAAACAAAGCTTCAATCAGTCATTCAGTTGGGCTATGGACGGCAAAAAACTAAATCTTTTGACATCCAATCAACTGTTGCATGTCTATAAAATGATGTTCTTCTTGTACCTGCGGTAGTTGATGTTGAGGTTGGCAGTCATAACAGGTCCAGAGAGGAAGGTAGCATGAGTCCCTGTGACAGTATCAATCATAGTGGCTATTGCCCCCCCATGGACATGTCTGGAAACACACAAACACGTATATTAGACATCAAACACAAAGTTTAAAAACGGCAGTTTTCCAAAGTTTGAAGATATACAAATAGACTTTCTTCTTTTGTCATTTATTTTGATTTGTTTATGGAATTTAGCTTTTGCTGGTAATATAGAGGCAGACAGGAAATGTGGGCAGGGAGTAAGGGGTATGACCTGCAACCAGACCTGTGGCTGAAATCCAATACTAAGGTGCCCCGTACTAGCATAATTCAGATGAAGAAAAGATCAAATATTCAAAACCATAAAGTGTGCAAATGTGTTTAACATGTTGATGTTAGTGTGGAGTAGAAAAAGCATGTGCACATTTTTAAATCACATACATTTTTACACACATATTTGCAACATTAACATTTCCTCACCCTGGCGGCCCCTCCAGAAGGTGTCCAGCTTGGAGTATGCACACACACTTCTGCTCTTCTTTGTTGACAAACAAAACATACTCAAATGCTGCCCCCGGGTTTCTGATGTTCCGCGTAAACAGGCGAGCCTTTGACTGGATCATCTTACTAAGATATACTCCACCTGATGGAAAAACTTTTAGCAGCTAACATGGCATCTTAGGGAAATAAAACATAATATATAATATATTTTTTCAAAAACAAGCAGAGAGACAAACACTTTACCTGTAGCATATTTGAGGAGGCGATTGTAGCTTGGCAGTCTCCGCCACGGCCCTTTCTGTCCTCCCTCCGTCTCCATCTCACACTGGCTTTCATAATGCTCGTACATGCGCGTCATTTCTGAGCCCCATGAGGGGTTAGGCAGGCTGAAGTCCCGGGGCTGGGGGAATAGGAATGATGGCAGTGTCTGCAAAACAGGGAAATTATTTAAACCGTTGGTGGGAGTGTGTTAAGACTGTCCTGTAGAATTAACAGACTGACAAACTCACAATTTTTCGTGTGTTAAAAATATGCCTGCATGTACAGTATGTAAATTGATGAATCACAGTTATAGTAAATCCTTTGTTGAATAACCCACATAGAGCATCGCAACTGTTCTGATGCGAGATAATTAACAGACTGACCACTTCTGAAGATTATAAGACCTTTGTGTGCCTACATTTCTTGTGATGTGCATGTTTAAAGAAAAGGACTAAAAAGAGACCTATACATCCCTCTTTAAGACCTTGTAGTCCTGGGTATATCCGGCCTAATATGTGTGCCTCTGCAGACCCAAACAATGAAGTGAGTGTGTCATTTGGAGCAGCCCTGAGCAAAATTGAATTCTGACATTATATCTCATGATAAGGTTTTGCTTGCTGGCACAAGTGCTGTAGTAAATACATGTAATTGACATCTGAGACAGAACAGGGATGTGTTGAGTTTGAATTGGTGTTGCAATGGACTGCATGATATCAAAATGTGTTTTTAATATTCTTGCCCCTCATGTCAATAAATTGGTTAGGCAAAATAATAGAAATACCTCTCAATATAATGCAGTCCAGTGCAACACCTCTGCAAACAACAACCCAAATAAAAAACCTAAAAAGGGGTAGAATTTGTGGTCTAGTGTTTTGAATCGGATTGTAATAAGTGTGTTACAGGTTTACCCAATAAACACATTTTGCAATATAAACGGCATATGCTGTTAAACAGAGTTGGGTAAATGTTACCCACTTCTTTCACTTAGTGATTCAAATATACAGTTATAATATATTCCTCTAACGTCCCCAGTGTTTGTACATGAACACACCATCGAATCACAGCAGCTAACTGGGCTGAGAATCATCTGGAATGAGTGAGAGGATTTCCCGTGTCGCACAGAGGAAAACCCGAACTGTTTATTTTTCAAGCACTTTAGTAAATGTATACAGTGAGATTATTATACATACCACTATGGTCCGTACAGTCCCAACTGGAACTCTGGTAAATGGGATGAGTTGAGTCTGTTTAGAGAGTAAGCCTAGGCGTTGAAAGCCCTTACATATTCGACCGATGCTCCTTGCCATGTGTAGACTGTTTTAAAAGACGAGTATGTTGAAAAGGTTTCACAGAAAATGATTGAAAGAGGTGCCTGTATTTTGAGGCAACGTTAGATAATAGACGCAGTGACGATAGGCAGTTGCTAACGTTAGCTAGCAACGTATCTAAGGATGGTCGTGTTAGTAAACAGTGATAACCCGTATAATATAAAACATACCGTAAGCATGTTTAACTGTAATTCATGTTTCTGTTGTATAGAGTCTTCGAAAAATAAAAATGCGCCCTCTGTGCTCGTATACAATACCGGTGACTTTCATGTGTGATCACATTAGTGCCTGTGTGAACTTCCGACTTGAGGGAGTCAAATCCTCCAATCGACAGCGTCAGTGACATCATGTGGTTTACACCTTGCATTGTGATTGGCTGTTCCAAAAGGCGAAACCCTGTTCCACACACACACACACACACACACACACACACACACACACACACACACACACACACACACACAGTAATTATTGTGTTGTACTATGTTCGGAATAAAGCTTTTTTTAGTTTTATTTTATAATGGTAATGTATTACCTTCTAAGCTCTCCAGCCAATATTGTATTATGTAATCGTATCTGGTGTTAATATTGGCCAACATTATGTATTTGTATTTTCATCATATGTGTTGGGGACAGTGGCAAGCATCTGCTTCGTGTGACTTTTAAAAATATATATTTGTTTAGTTATATTTTTCATTAGTTTTACCAAAAATAATTTGATTTAATTGTATTTAAAATAACATTTGCAAAGAAATAAATCCTTCGAATCTGCCTGTTCAGTTTCTGTTGACCAAAACTGAAGTTATTATACTTGGCCTGAAGAATCTACGAAACAAATTATCTAAAGATATACTAACTATGGATGGCATTAATTTGGCCTCCAGTGAGACTGTAAGGAATCTTGGTGTTATATTTGATCAGGATTTATCCTTTAACGCCCTCATAAAATCAATTTCAAGGACCGCCTACTTCCATCTACGTAACATTGCAAATATCAGGCATATCTTGCCTCAAACGATGCAGAGAAACTAGTCCATGCATTTGTTACTTCAAGGCTGGATTATTGTAACTCTTTATTATCAGGGTGTACCAAGAAGTCACTCAAGTCGCTTCAGCTGATTCAAAATGCTGCAGCTCGTGTACTAACCAGAGTTAGGAAAAGGGACCACATTACTCCTGTTCTGGCTGTCTTACACTGGCTCCCTATAGAACACAGGATAGTATTTAAAATTCTTCTTCTCGCCTACAAAGCCCTTAATGGGCAGGCGCCATCTTACCTTAAAGAACTCGTTATACCCTACTGTCCTACTAGGGCATTGCGTTCCAAGAATGCAGGGTTGTTGGTTGTTCCTAGAGTCTCTAAAAGTACAATGGGAGCCAGAGCCTTTTCTTATCAAGCTCCACATTTGTGGAATCAGCTTCCAGTTTGTGTTCGGGCGGCAGACACCCTATCCGTTTTTAAGAGTGCGCTTAAGACCTTCCTTTTTGATAAAGCTTATAGTTAGGGCTGATTAGATTCAGCCCCTAGTTTTGCTGATATGCTTAGTTTGTCGGGGGACATCTTACTTCTTCCTTCTCTCTGTCTATACCTGTGTACTCTCATGTTCCGATTAACCCAGCTTTCCCAAATTTCTTTCTTTTTGGTGTTTATATACGCCGGGATCCAGAGTCATGGATGATCCTGCGGTCCTGTGTCCTGGATCGCGAGCCCTGGATCTTGAGTCGTGGCTGTGGTCCTGGATGGATATCCTTGTGGATTCATCTTCCTATTATACACACATGCATTTCCAAACATTTGGACCTATGTTGCAAATGTATTATCTTTTCAATTTACACACGGCATCTATTGCACGTCTGTCCGTCCTGGGAAAGGGATCCCTCCTCTGTTGCTCTCCCTGAGGTTTCTCCCATTTTCCCCTTTAAACTGTGGGGTTTTTCCTTCTTTGGAAGTTTTTCCTTGTACGATGTGAGGGTCTAAGCACAGAGGGTGTCGTATTGTCATACTGATTGATATTCTATACAAACTGTGAAGTCCATGCACTGAGACAAATGTAACATATTGGGCTCTATAAATAAACATTGATTGATTGAAACATTGATTGATTGATATCCAGGTTCTCATGACAACACAAAATAACTGTCTTTATTCTTATCAAAGCATTTATATATGTTTTAACGTAATCAGAGTTCACTTCACACAGTCAGCACAATAGCAGTCAATTATGACTCCATAGTTTATAGCAAGCCCACACTTCAGCATACAATGCATTAAATTCTTTAAAATGACTGAAGAAACACTTTCATTCAACTCCATTTAGATTTTATATGACCGTGGAAGACACATCCACATATTTTGTTTAACAGTGAACTTCAGCAGATAGGACTTGGAGTTGTTCAATTGATTAAGATTTAACAAAAGATAAAACTGAGGTAATGGTTTTTGGAGCCAAGGCAGAACATATAAAAGTTAGCGCTGCGCTTCAGTCTGCAATGTTCAAAACAACATGAAGCCAGAAATCTAGGTGTAGTCATGGACTCTGACCGGAGTTTCAACAGTTACATTAAAACAGTTACTAAATCAGCCTGCTATCACCTAAAGAATATATCTAGGATTAAAAGACTAATGTCACAGCAGGATTTGGAAAAACTTGTCCATGCTTTTATCTTCAGTAGACTCGACTACTGCAATGGTGTCTTCACAGGTCTCACTAAAAAATCTATTAGAAAGCTGCAGCTGATTCAGAACGCCGCTGCTCGAGTCCTCACTAACACTAAGAAAGTGGATCACATCACTCCTGTTCTGAAGTCTTTACACTGGCTTCCTGTGTGTCAAAGAATAGATTTCAAAATACTGCTGCTGGTTTATAAAGCACTGAATGGTTTAGGCCCAAAATACATGTCTGACCTCCTGCTAAATTATGAACCATCCAGATCTCTCAGGTCTTCAGGGACTGGTCAGCTTTCTGTCCCCAGAGTCAGAACTAAACATGGAGAAGCAGCGTTCAGTTATTATGCTCCAAATATCTGGAACAAACTCCCAGAAACCTGCAGGTCCGCTACAACTCTGACTAATTTTAAATCCAGGCTGAAGACTTTTCTTTTTGTCGCTGCTTTTAATTGAACTATTCATATCTTAGACTGCACTGTAACTTTTATCCATGTACTTTTTCTTTTAATGTTTATTTTATTAGCTTTTCTTTTTAATGACTGATTTTAAATGCCATTTTCTTAATGTCTTTCATTTTTTGTAAAGCACTTTGAATTGCCTTGTGTTGAAAAGTGCTATATAAATAAACTTGCCTTGCCTTGCCTAAGACAGATTCTCTCGGTTTAAAGTTTGCTAGAGGTGAAACAAATTACAAAAACTACACCTTTTAGGGATTAGACTCTAACCAGACTACAAATATTGCATGAAGACCATCAGTATATTATCTTTGTTCTGCACTAGGGGGAGGTAGAGGAACATGCCATTCACATTGTGTTATTTATCATAGTAGTTTGGGTTCTGTTAAATATACGATATAAAACCTATGTATAAAACGTAATAATGTGTCATGATGAATATGTGCACATTTGATTTATTTCCAAGTTAAGGTGGTGGTTATGGCCCTGCATTATCCCTTTGAAGAAAATATGTCATATAAAAAAGAAATTGGGAAATATGAGATCATTGTGACTTTAATGATTCTAAAATGTGTATTTGCATGTCATGACATTCATCTTGATTGAGCCTTCAATCACCTGACCATTTTTGCACTCCAACATTGTCATTGATGGGATATATCTCCATATGTATTAAGTGTGGAGGAAACTTCTGAAGCAATTGGAAACAGGACTCAGAGAGACATGAGGAGAGCTGGAGCTTTGATGGCAAACACTGACGGTTTATTTGGAGCTTCGGCCGGAAAATTCACAAGTCATGTTATGGGCCACGATCTGACCACACAGTTGAGATGCCAAACCAATTCAGAAGAACTCTCCTGTAGTTCCAGGCAGGGGCGCCGTAAGGGGGTGAAACGTTAGGACGATTCTAAGGGCACGTGACTGACAGGGGCCCAAACAATTTTAGAACATTAAGAAAAAACGTTTAAATAACCTTTCATCATTCATCAATAATTAACATTAAAGGTGGGGTAGGTAATTTTGGAAAAGATCTGCCACTTCCTTACAGAGCCCCTCCTCCAACACACACGAACGCTCACATGACCAATGAGGGCACGAGATAAGTTTGTGCACAGATGGAAGGCTGACAGGCAGGTAGGCCATGCAGTTATTTTAGCCGGGCCGGCTAAAATGATTGGTCGTGCTTTTTACAGTACTACGGCTTCCACAGATGACATTTTTTTATGGATTTTTGTCAAAGCACTTAAGATATTCATTGCTATCGGGATGTTAAGAGCATTCCATGGAATATAACAAAAAGTGTATCTCGCGCCGGTTTCTCAAACGTACCTACCCCACATTTAATAGAACGCGATATTGATAATGTACTCACTAAACTTACGATTCATTTAACTTATTTTCTTCCAAAAGTTAATTATCCAAAGCCTCTGTACACCCCCCTCTATTTACATGTAATGGCTTGGTCCTGCCTCCAACCGCCGTGCAGGCGCAGCACGGGCACTTTCTAGCAGAGTGAGAGCATGTGAGGAGGGATGCTACTTATGTGCATGTCTCAACGACTAACAAAGTCAGGCTTTCAAAAAAGAAAAGAAAGGAGAGAAAGACAAGAGAGAGGGACTAAAGACATTTAATAAATGCAGGTACATTTTTAGCAGCTATTCATACTAAATCCGTTGTCCCTGCCAGGACCAACAGATCCATCTACTGTAGGCTCAGCAGCCCTGTCCCTCCATAATGCTGAACCTGAACCAGCTTTTCTCCCAACTGAAGGAGGTGAGCAGCATTGTGTTGAATGACATGCCACTTAACATATTTGAAGGGAGACTGGAATACAAAATATATATATATCAAAACACAAAGCTAACATCTAATTTCACACACAGTATTTTTCCACATATTTAAGTTATATTTATGCATTCTTGTTGAGAATGTTTCATTCAAAAATGTTATTATTAAAAATGCATTTACACCATAAAAGATGACTATTGAGATCTATTGTCAGGAATGTTAGTCTTATATCAAATAGTGAATTCTACTGCAGCAGAAACTTGTACGTCTGCACAGTGTTATATTTTCACAGCTCAGTGTCAGTAAATATTGTGCAGTTAGTATTGGACTACAAGATAGATGCAAGCCTGTACAGCAGGGGTGCCCAACCTTTTTTGAACCGAGAGCTACTTTTAAAATTGCCAGTCTGCCGAGATCTACCAGTCCAAATAGATGGGCGTAGCCATTACTGACAGCCTACTACCAGGTAAATACACACTTCTACTTGTATAAAACTGACCTTTGTACGATTAACACTTCATAAAATACTGCAGATCCTTTATCTTACCTCTTTCTAATCTACACACATACAAGTATTTAACTGAAGTTACACAACAGTGTTGTTGATACAGAGTTGGAGTTTATTCACACGTCACATACTACAGTGGGTAATGTTTTCAAGAAACATTGAACAGTGCTGCCACATATGACACAGGAAGAAAAGAAAATACTCTGAACCCTTTCTTTGCCATTATATAAAAAATAGTGTTGCTACAAAAGTATAAATTAGGCTTACTAATAAAACAACTCAGATCTGAAGCTACACAGGAATCTGCTGCAACAGTGCAATAAAAAAGACAAAATGAATAGAATCAAACCCTTTTTTTGTTGCATTTTAGTAGATTATAAAAAGAAATGCCTTTAAAATAGGATGCAAGCAACACTAGTTTCTTAACCTGAATTGATAATAGACTATAATCAATTTAAGTTTGCATTATTATACCATTTTGTACAATAATTATAATGAATAAGTTCAAACAAACTAAAACTTACAGCTGATTAATAACGGTATCTAACTTGAGTTTTTATCATGTCAAAAACCTGTTGAAATGCTACTGTTATTTTTATTACGCATCGGCAGCCTCCAGGAATGCTTCTTTCACAACTTCGCCGTCTTTGAAAGACTTCATGTGTTTCGCAAGAACGTGACTGACACGATAAGATGCTATGGTAGCAGCCTTGCTCTTGTTGTTGGGCCTGGTGGAAATGGACTGCTGTGCATGTAGCTGTCCTTTCAGGCCCCTCCCCTTTTGGAGCGTAGGGCAGAATTAGGAGGGAATTCCGTCTCTTAGCGTTTGTGCACTGTTTTGAAATGCCGCTCCTAAATTACCCTTCTTCGATAAAGCCACGCTCACATTGCAGATGAGACAGATGGACTTTGAATTGGAATAGATACAAAAATAATCATCCTCCCACTCGGAGTGAAAATGATATATGTTTTGCTTCTGCCATAATTGCGGTCTTGTGTGTGCGGACTGTCACTCCTACGGACAACGTTAGCGAACTAGTGCACTGCCCACTGTTCACCAGCCACGCCCCGACACATGGGGTCACGCCGGCCAATCACAAAGCTTTGATGCGTTCAAGTGCATTATTCTGCCACAGGAAGATTATGTTACAGGACATTAACGATAAAACAGAATATTGTTGTTCTATTTTTAGACACATCTCGCGATCGACTGGGAATCTCCCCGCGATCGACCGGTCAATCGCGATCGACTGGTTGGGCACCCCTGCTGTACAGGTAGAGTTATAAATGAGTCGGTTGGGTTCTGGAGGTGTGGTTACAGCAATTGTGCTTACAGCAATTGTGCTTGGTTGGCGTGGGGCCCAATGTGATATCTTTTCATGGGGCTCAAAATCCCTGGCGGCAGCGCCCCTGGATCCAGGTTTTAACTAGTTCGGAGTGTAATAATCAACATTCTTCAATAGATAGACTAAACAGCTGAGGACACTGAATCACATTTGTTGTCGCTTATGGCTCGGGTCATCTACACCCCAAGAAGGATGTGTTCCAGGTGTCCCATAACAATAACTATCTCTGACCGAGAGTTGCCCGGTCATAAACTGGTAACATCAACAATATGCTAGGCCAGCCCCTCCTTAAGGGAGATAGCAGCTGCCCAAGGTTGGGGCATCTGCGTCAGAGGGCGAAGCAGGACATGCAAGGTAAATTATTCCTATTTCTGACATTAAGGCCTTTTGTTCAACTTGGTGCAGAACATTTAGATAACAAATTCTTCACAGGCACGAGGGCCTCAGAGACCAATCAAAATGTGTTATTGTATGGCTCCGGGCAGTCACTCATGAGTCATCAGGGGGCAGGGCCACACAAACATAGGCTGTATACCAGCCTGGTAAAGGTACAACACAATGTAGCTTTACTGGTTCAGTCATGTGAGGCTTGACATCTATTTGATACTGAAAATCCTTTATGTGTAACAAATGTAATCATAAGCATCAAAGGGGTTAACAGAGACAATAGACATGACTAGATCTAATTAAAACAATCATATTACAAAAATGCTACAAAACCATGTAACCAATTTTACCACTTTTGTCCAATTAATGAATGTACAGAGTTTGTTGTTGTTTTGTTTTCCTAAAGCTACAGTTTTTATTTTCCCATAAGAAACTGAACAGAGCTGTAGAGATATTACAGAGTCTAATCTTCTTTGCGTGGCCAGCTTCCTTTTTTAAAGAAGTCAAAGTTCAGTGTTTCTGAGTTAACTTAATTGTACAGCTTGAGGCATTCCACACAGCGACCTGCAAATTCAAGAAGAAAAAAATGTTAGTTTAGTCAATAGACTCATGATGAGATAAGGTTGTAGTTCTACTCCGTAATGAGATATTCTGTTGTAACTTTCTGATGACACACACACATACACTTTTTCTGAAGATGCAAGTACATAGTCTGATCTTACCTCGCTTCGTCTTTGGTTGTATCTGCAAAGACACAAATAGCTATGTCTCTCTCCAAAATCTGTTGTTTCAACGCCTGAATTTCTGCTGCTGCCTTCAGTTTAGCCTCTTCATGACCTGCTGAGGAGAAGACAGAGTAGAGGGATACACATTTTATAAATGTCCTTATTTAATACACAATAAATAAGTGAAATGGGAGAGGCAACTGTGCTAGGATTTTTTCTAGCTCAGATGAGAGAATGAAACAAATGATATCATAATGATAGTGTGCCTGCATGCATTGCTGGCACATCTGGTTCCACTGGTTTATCATAGTGTGGTTTCATGCTGATATACCAGCTCTAATCCAGTCTGTGGCTGTAGTCCAATAGTCGAAAAACAAACTTCCTTACTACTCTTCTTTGAACTCATTGGAAAACGCAACAATGTCAAAAAAAGAAATAAAAGATCATTCATAAAGGCTTAAAAAAAGACATCGTCCGGGACAGGAAAATCCCACTGCACTCTGACTAAAAGCAATGTAATAAGGAATATGGTAAAGTGACTAAACTAAACGCCTTGTAATTCAAGCAAAAATTCCTGTCCAAAACCGAATGACACCCTCTTAGAAGGATGTTTTCAATTATGCATTGTGTCAAATCTCCTTCCCTTTGGTAAAGGATGATCCAGTGTACCCTATATTAAAGAAAATAAGAAAGGAAGTACTTTTCTTTCGCCTTTTAGAAATACGACCAGCTCTTATCACGGCTTCCTCTGAATAGGCTATACTTGTTGGTAATTTCACTCAGTTAGGAACCTTCAAAGAGGGTATTCAACTCCAGCATTAGTATTTCTCCACTCCACCTTTAAAAGGGTGTAGGTCCTCATTATGGATAGTCTTGTTCTCTTACTGTATATTGATCAGTTTGGGATTGACCAATATTAATGCACAGAATCACACTTTTAACATATCAGCTGCCTTACCTTTAAGGCCTTCAATAGCAGCTTCCGTTTCTGTCTTCTTGTTCTCGGCTCCTACCTAATAAAGGCAAAGTTGTAGTATTTGTCAGCAGTTGAATATATGAGAAACAAAATAAGGTTAAATAGAAAAGGGCTGTCCTTCACCAAATAAATAAATTTACCTACATAGAATCATGCAAAAGCACCACTTTAAGTATTGTGTCTGCCAGAGACCTGCTCATAGATGGTTTGAAAAAACATAAAATTGACTAAAGAAATGTTAGTTGTGTAGAGGGTCTCTTACACAAGAATCATAAATGAAAAACTTGGATGTGACCAAATAATGAGGATCCTGTCATGCCAACTTCCCAATGTCAATATTACACTTGTGTGCATCCTGGAGAGTGGTAGGCTACTTCCCTGTTAAAGTTGGTATGATTTAAAATTTAAAAAGACAGTAAACCTACAAATGCGTGTGTGTGTGTGTGTGTGTGTGTGTGTGTGTGTGTGTGTGTGTGTGTGTGTGTGTGTGTGTGTGTGTGTGTGTGTGTGTGTGTCTTACCTTCTCACTGTTACAGCTCTGAACACGTTGGGTGAAGTCCTTTGTTAATTGTTCAATGTCTTGCTTCTTCTTCCTGATATTTAGTATGCTGGTGTTCATTTGTATCACCGTTTTCTTCCGCTGCTCGATCTCGGTTTTCAGCACGCCGATGGCATGCTCTTCCCTCACCCTCTCCGCCTCGCTGTCCACAATGCGGGCTCTGAAATTAATCAGTTTAATCTCCTGGTGTCCGGCCTGGAAAATCACGACCGACATGACACCCACAGTCAGCAAGAGAAAAACGTGCGCGATCTTCATCTTGACGGCGAAATAAGTAAATTAGTGGTGTATACAGCTGCTGGTCCCTTTGTTGTGTCTCCACCTGCTCTCTCCCTCAGTACGACCTGTCTGTTTACTGTACCTGTTCTACCTGCTCAACAGGCTGGGCGTGACAGTCCTATTATTTCCTCCTGTGACTCGCCCTCTTCTGCGGCGGCCAAACAAACACTTTGGATGGTTAGGCATTATATTATATTATACTGCCGGATTGCAACAATACTGCATTTAAAATGTGCAACATGGATCATAGGCCTTTGTGATTGTAAAACAAGCTATTTTCCAAAATGTCAGAATAAATGTTCTTGTTACTTGTTGGTTAAAATGTAGCCTAACTGTATGAACACAACCTCCTCCTTAAATAAATATCTATGATAGTTTTGATTATCACTGTTCTGTTGAATCAAGTTTGGGACTTATATGTATTCAATAATGCTTTAGAAATAACAGAGGCTTTTGATATTTTGTGTGCCTTCTGTAACTCCAATCTAAACATTTTACTTTTGTTGTTTGTTACAAAGAAAAATACAGAGCAAATGTATTGTGGCCTTGGGATTTTTTTTAAAATAAGATAATATGTTTACCATGAATCCTAATTTTTAGTAGAACACAGGGAGTGTCAGTCATTTGAAAGGATAGACACATATTTTCAAATAGCTGTGTCTATTTTTTTGTTAAACACAACAATTAGCCTAGTGTTACTTTCTTAAAATGGTGGTAAAAATACATGTTCCCCTACAATGGTTTAAGAAATAACATTTTGCTGTAATCATTTATTCTAGGGGTGCCTTGGTAGCCCATACAGGCCTATAGCCCAGGTTATATGTGGGTTAAGGGTAAAGAAGATGTGTAAATATCAGTCTATTCATCACTGTCTCTAGATATAATGTAGCATTAGAATCAGGCTTTATATTGAAAAAGATAGGCAATTCTCTCGTGAGACAAAGTACGTTGTTGTATTCAACGAGATAATAACACTATGCAAATAATTAGTCCTGTGAGCTCCACTTTGCCCTCTCTGCCAACAGAGACACAGTGATAGTAAAAACAGGGTATATGTCCATCTATTTGCATTTTGTTTTTGTTGCAAGGGGAATATTGCAGGATATGGTGCGCAGGACAGGACCGGTGACACCTGTCTCCTCTCAGATCCAGGAAGAAGGCGTGTTTTCTAGTGACAGCTGGGATTCAGCGGAGCTCTCACACAGCACACGTTTATGTCCAATCAAAGAGTGCAGGTGAGTCAGCCTCCTCCACTCACTGACTGTAATTCTGCCCACAAAGAGAGCTATCACCTGGGCGACACGGACAGCAGACACCCATCCCCACCGACAAACAGCTCTCTCCAAGAAGTCTCTCAGCTGCCGTGAAACATGAGGGTGATAATCCTGATACCTGTGACAATAGCCTTGTCTGTCGCCTTGTTAGGCTTCACGAAAATACGGAAAAAGTACCGCGACAGAGAGGAAAAACAGAGCAGGTTTCGGGATGTCAAGCTGAGGCTGACCAACGAAATGCTGCAAGAGTATCAGAGAGAAGTGACCGAGGCGAAAGACCACATGGAGACGACCACAGCTGACCTGAAGGCGCTCACGGAAGAAATTGAAACGCTCCAGTCCAACGCAGATAAGGCGAAGAATGAAGCGGACATCTGCAATGGAGAAAAGGTGGGGAGAAACTGAAAGTTGCAAGCACAGAGAGGAAAGCATACCAAGTTATATTGGATTTAGTGTACAGAATATTGTGTCATACTAAAAGGGAATGACATGTTTAACTGTTGAAAGAGGAAGTTAAACTTCAGGGGTTAACTATACAAAACAAAATGCTAGCATTTCTTTACAAGCTGTATACAATTCAACACCTGGCTCCTTATGGCCATTTGAATAGACTTTGTAATGTAACTCTAATCTTTTTTCTGATTTGATTCGTATCAAGACAAATACCTACAGGGCAAAAAACACACAACCTGTTGGACCTGCTTAAAGGAAAATCACACTTGCCTTGTTCTTTCAGAGCTTGCTGGTAATCGGCCTAGAGACAAGAGTACACTCCTGCAATGGTTTACTTTTTCATACATTAGTGATACCCATTTATTGTTTGCTTTCGTAGGCATGCATGAAAATGTGTATCACATAAAAATAAACACTCAAACTGCTTTGTGCAGATCCAGTTACTTTTATGACAGGAGTTCTCAGAAATGTAATGTGGATGTCAGAAAAAAGTAGCTGCATTAAAGTTAGGCCTAATTGTGTACAAGTTGCAGTCTGTGTGGAGAAGATTTATCCACACAAAAAACTCACTTGTTTTGTGTCATGGACATTTGCTTTTCCACTTTAGAAAATGGTGGCAGATCAGCTGGTGTCAGTCGAGACGCTATTACAAAATCTCCAAGGTATGTGCCAATGTATTGGACTAAATGCTGAAAAGTATAAATGTATAAAATATCAGAACACATGGTCTGCAAAAGAGAATGTTGCTTTATCTATACAGAATATTGTGTTCAGATTGCTATTACATGCATTTATCTTTATAGTAAAAATGGATCTTCAAGTAATGGTCATGACCCTGGCTGTATTTATGAACCACAACAAATTCCTCATGTCATATCATACCTACAGCTGAGCTCAATACGATGCAGACCGGATGGACAGCCGAGGTGGAAACACTCAAACAGCAATTGGCAGCGAGGAGCGCAGTGTGTGACTTTTTGAAAGCAGGATCAGCAGATGCAAGGTAGAGTTACTACTTACCATATGATAAAGTATATTGGTAAAAATAACACATACCATTTTCTGCACTGGAACATTAATGGTGATAGCTACTGTATTTATATACTGCATTTTATCTTGAAGTAAACTGTGTGGCGAGGAACCAAAGGCAGAGGTCCCTAAACCAGAGGGACCAAAAGCAGAGGCCCCTAAACCAGAAGAACCAAAAGCAGAGGCCCCTAAACCAGAGGAACCAAAAGCAGAGGCCCCTAAACCAGAAGAACCAAAAGCAGAGGCCCCTAAACCAGAGGAACCAAAAGCAGAGGCCCCTAAACCAGAAGAACCAAAAGCAGAGGCCCCTAAACCAGAGGAACCAAAAGCAGAGGCCCCTAAACCAGAGGAACCAAAAGCAGAGGCCCCTAAACCAGAGGAACCAAAAGCAGAGGCCCCTAAACCAGAGGAACCAAAGGCGGTGGCCCCTAAACAATAAGAGGCTAAACCTGTTTTTCCACTCACTCAGAACACATTATCTCTATAAGAAAACCAAATCTGTTCTTGATACGTGTCAACGAGATTCCAGCACAGAACGGTGAACTCATGGTTTTATTATGAACACATCACCACTGTGCATATTTCAGCCCTTGTGTTTCAGGATATTTATTAACACTACACAAACACACAACAGTCAGGGTGTGGGTAATGCTTCACTAAACTGTATCCTGGTTGCACAGGTTTAATGTTTAATGTTGGCAAACTGTGTGGCTGAGACATACGAGACACAGTAAGTAGAAATAATAAGTTGATCACATCCCATGGTGCGGCCAAGTGTCCTTTTTTTATTGAAAACATGCAGGTTTACTTAATTATCAGCCACAAAGCAGCCATTCCTGCTTTTCAAAACCCAATTGATTTTTTTTAATATATATTTATATGCGTTTAAAACAATATGTAATTATACATCTATATTTATATATGCGATTGGACTGCATGTAAATAGGGGTTGATGGGAAATGCAAATGAACCAGGAAAAAGGTCTGTTTTTATTTGCACTGTTTCAACACTGTACCTTGTTACGTTTCTTTTGCTTCTGTAAATGATTATTATTTCTGTCCTTAAGTTTTTTCCCCCTCTGTTAGATAACTCCTCCATGTACAATGTTGAAAACACAGAAATAGGTATTGAATAATCGTTGTCAACCTTGTCTGCCTCTCTGTCTTTTGAGTGACCCTGCCTCAGGGGTGTGTGTGTGTGTGTGTGTGACAGAGGGCGAGACCAAAGCACCGACCAATCGGAGAACACACAGCCTCGGTCCTTCTCTCTCTATAAGCTTCACTCTGTTAGCCTGATGAGGCTCTGGATGTGCACTCTGTGGTCTCGCTTCAAGCTTCATCATGTATTTCTGTTAGAGATTTTAATAAAATGTTCTGCCTAAACTGTTCTTTACAGAATAATCTTGATAAGAGGAAAAGTACTTTAAGACGTTATTTTAATATGTTGTTTATTTGTGCTTTTTGGATTCATATTGTACTAACAGAAATCAGCTTTGTAAAAAGTTCCCGGTGGATATTTGAGCATATTTTCATTATTCTGGAACATTTGAACAAAAAGTAACTATAGGGTTAATAAATTCCTCTTAGTTTATATTGCAGGATGAAGGTTTTGTATTTAGGAGGAGAAGGTGTTTTTTCCTGCTTGATGGTCTCAGATTACAGTTTTTCTCGATTGCTAACACACGTTTTTTTTTTTAATTGCTCAGTTTCTCAGAACACTAAACACAATTCACAAAACCACACACCCAAAGTGCAAAACACCTAATTTCTCCTGCTAAATGAAGAACTGCACTCAAAACTACATACACACTTACCAAATGCAAACTTTAGCACCAAATATAACACACTTCATTCATAACACTAGATCGTTTGACCACCCAACTACACACTGCTGAGCGTAATCTAAAGCACTTCCATCTGTTATGGGCTATGCTCTGTACATAGAGGTTTCTGCAGAGAAAGATTGCTTGAGTTTACAGAAATATAGTAAATGAAGAAATACAAATGAGTTGTTGAAATAAATCACATTTTATTAAAATATAACATTGTGCAACATGCATCTCAGCACATAGTTACTATGCTTCAGATCTCTCTAAGTGTGATGGCATTGTTTGCCAAAACCCAGTTTGTAACTGCTGCTTCCTGTGCCTCATTGAACATCCTTGGCTTTCCACCTCTTTGTTTCTCAGTCCTTCAGATAAACAACAAAGACAAAGTGGTCGGTCAGTGTCTGTGTTGCATAACAGTTAGTTTACCACAGTACATTGTGCAGGATTGTTGTACAGTTATAGTATGCAACGTGCCAACAATTCAATTAGAGTAATGAAGTAAATACCTTTCACACAACAGATATAAGCACTGAGATATCATGAATTATGCAGAGCTACAAACTGGTAACTAACCTGTTTTCAAGTCTAAGTGTCCGGATTACAGAGGCAACAGTAAATCGGCTTAGATTAGGCTGAACCCTCCGTCCAGCCTCTCTCATCGTCAAACCATGGTTGATAACATTTCATTTCATTAGAGAGTACTCTTCTTTGTCCACGTCCTCTCCCTCCACCTCTACCTCTCATTCTTCCTCCTCTCACTCTCACCCACCTCTTCCTCTTCCTCTTGCTCTTCCTCTTGCTTCCATGTTGACTTCCATTGTTGCTGTAAGAAAGTACTCACCTGTGGTCTTTTTATAGTGCTACCATCCTGATTGATGAGCCAACAATTATGCTACCAGGTGTTTGGTCAGGTGGAATGTGTTTCTTGATCATTGGTCCATGTGTGAGGTCTTTTGAATATCAGTGTTTTAAACCTGCTCACACGTGACTTTATGTCAGATTCCTGTGTCTTACGTGGAGAAACGTGTGCAGTGGTTTGCAAAAAGTGCTTTGTTGATTTGCAAATTGTGTGAAAAGCTGAAAACGTGTTTAGAGTTTTGGAGATTTGAGCCGATGTTTTGCTCTTTGAGTTAGTCAGTTAAAAATAATTGTGCTTTATGTAGAATTTTAGTGTGTTAGCAATCGAGAAAAACTGTAAATTTACATTCAATGTGTTTATACTTATTGGTCATGATAGTTAGACGGGGCTGCATAGATCAATTTATCTTTATTTTCAATATGTTCATATTATTCTGTTTGTAGTTATTTTGTTATGTGATGCAATAGAGTAAAGATCGAATCCCCTGGTGCGAACAAGCTGTTGTTCACAAGTCATTTCCCATATTTGAATGTTAAAATGTGGATTTGAACATTTTATTTTCTGAAATTTCTTTTTTACACCTTAAACAGCACCTTATTTTATCCCAGATTAGGCAGAAGAACGCAAAAAGGAATAATCCTGGCTATACTTTCATACTTTGATTGAATTCGATTTTTTTGTGCTGTATCCTTACAAGCATTTATTTTAAATACATCAGTTGAACTGAAGCTATCAGTAGAATATAGACTAAAATCTGCATGGGTAATATTTGAACCTTTAAAAGCAGAATAACTTTGGCTTTAATCAGAGGTAATATTTGCTCTGAGTATTTTATATCTTGGACTTAAAATGACTTGAATTAGTCTGAATATAGTGGATTCCTTTTTTAATCCACATTTAGTTTATTTTTGAATCATTCTGCTCTATATCATTATCTTTCACTTTGCCTCACACTTGCCCTCCATCTGTTGGAGATTAAAATACTCCCTCCAGGCTCGCAATTAGGCAATCAGAGGGCTATCATTCCGCCCCAATAGGCTCACAAGGTCAGCCTCGTACCGGCGAGGGTAGAGAGACGGGGGGACACTCAGTCCCACTGATGTCACAAGCGAGGGCTGCTGTTCATTAAAGTTACTGTCTAATCATAAAACATAGCATTTATGTTCCATTTTTTTTAAATAGTCTGCTGTCTGTCACTGATGACGTTTGATGTTTGTGGATAAAATAAGGACATTACTTTGATATTATATATATAACAGTCTAATACTGAATGTTCCTAGGAATAATAAGATGTATTCTGGATTGAAATTCTCACTATCAGCTACACTTGCTGATTTAAAAAGAAAAAATATGGCCTCAAACACCAGGTGAAAGTGTTTTTAATCTTTGTAATCCACCATATGTGACAGTTGATGTGAAGTCAACACGTGTTACGACCACTCTGTGTGTTAAGGGGGGGGCCTTAACACACAGAGTGATAATAGCCTCACCAGCCAGAGGTCACCTTGGCAGCAGTGCCCTGATGTTAACATGTATAATTTCCCTACACTTTTAATGGAGTTTCTCAATTTTGTAATTTTCTTCATCTAGTTGGAGATACTTTTTACAGACACATACACATGTTAACCAACATAACACATACAAAACAAAGAAATAAACGATATGACAGGTACTGACACACATACCAACAACTACTGGTGGAAGAAGTATTGAGAGTAGAATATGCTTACATACGTAATATAGCACCATGCATGTTCTTTAAGGGACAAACGTAACGACTTATTAACAATACATTACATTACTACTGATGAATAACATCATTATTAGTTATGATTGGTATTAGTGTCATGACTTTGAAAGACTACTGTAGGTTCTTCTGCATAGTTTTATCAAAAACTATGGCTTTTAAATTGATTAATAATTATAGCTGCCAAATACATATGGTATAGTAAAACAAAAACACCTTTAATATGGAGGTTGGGAATTGTAAAGTATAGCATAAAAAGGGAAATGTTCAAGTACCTCAATAATGAATAAATGTTCTTGAGAAAATGTACTTAGTTACTTTCCACCATAAATGACCAAAGTCCCTACCATCTCCTGACGGTCTTCCACTTGCCTCAACTGTCTTTCTATTCAAAGAATATATGTTTCCTGTGTAGAGCTAATGTTGGGGTTATCATCCAGATGCAAAACTTGCTGCACTGTGTGAAAATATCAAAACCTATGAATAACGCAGTTTTACAACTCCCTTTACTAATTGCTTTTGGTGAAGTAGAGAGATATAGCGAAGGAAAATAAGATTTAGGGAAGTAATCATATTATCTCAGTTTGTATATACATTTATTTTCCTTTTCTCTACATATACATTTAATTAAACATTATTTTAAAGCGCTATTATAAAAATGAATATAGTGTTACTATGTTTATTGCATGCGTGCATCCCTATGTGATGGTAGTTTTTTTTAAAATACAAGTCGTATGATATCGTATGAGTAACAGGAAACAAACAGGGACGGTGAAGTGACCGCCATGTCCTACCTACAGGCGATAACTGAGAGTTATTTGACTTTGCATCTGCGGTCGTGTGTGAGGGGGCTCACAGTAGGATGAACATCACATCTATTGATCAGGCTAATGTGGGGAGGAAAGGCTTCAGGCCACAGCAGCTGATCAATATACCTCTAATTACATGGGGCACTGACTGTGTGTATGTTCCCCCCCACACTCACAGGGTTGTGTATATAAATGCTGTCCCACTGAGGAATAGCTCATACACACAGATCACACACACATTTAACAGTTAGTTGGGAATCACTTTTTTGATTGCTTAGTGTTTTACTAACATTTTCACTGGCAGGACACAGGGACGCTGAGAAGGGATACAAGGAATTGGTAAGTATCCTCATATTTGTGTTGGCTCGTGTTTCCCTCTTTTATGCCTTTGCTATGTACACGGTTTCCCTTTAACCCGTCTTTCCTGAAGCCAATATATCCACTGATAGGTGAGACTAGATGTTAACAGGATATCTGACTCCCTGTGTGAGTGACTCCCTCTCAAGGCCATCAAATCCCAGCTTTTTCAGTTTTTTGTTCATTGTGTTAAATTACACATATGTAATTCTCTCCTATTATTGTCTGTGGCTTAGATTCTGATCTGAAACGAGCTCACGGACAATGTTTATTTAACTCTGTATCTGTCCTTCCCTTATTTACACCCACTGAATTGTCTCTCTTGTCGACAGGTTTTTACAGTCTGCCGAGGCTCCAACTGGCTAGAAGCTGTGTGATATGTTTGATATTCGGTTGTTCTTGTGCTTCATCGTGTCAACTAAATATCAGACATATTCCTACAGAGTCTGGCAAAAACTTCTGATCCTCGTACCTCTTATAAAAGACCCCTGAAGTCAGATGTTTGGGTATGGTAACTTTTGCAATCAGAGGATTGTTATCTACTGCTAAATATCATGAAATGTCATTGTTGTGTTCATTTGCAGTTTTATTGTAGTATCTTATCGTTCGTAAACTCAAAGACTGAATGCCATATTATTCATAGGGACATTCAGTATTTAACTCTGAAGCAGCACCTTTATCATGAAGGTGTGATAATTATTAACATTATCCTTACGTAGTAAATTAAAAAGTAAACAATAATGTCATTAAGTATCAAATGTCACTATAGAAATGGTCTTTGACTCTCTCTCTCTCTCTCTCTTAAAGACACCCACACCCATATAGTGAGACAATAATATTTTTTACAGGATTGACAGCTGAGACAACATAGCTTTTGTTTTACCAATGGGATCTAAGTATGCAAGTACATCCTGTTCCTTGAGCAAACAGGTGTTAAAACCGGCACTATAAACAGGTTTGTGACGTAAAAATGCCAAACCTGAGAACAGCCTTTGTCTCAGCAGAGAAGGGTTAGGGTTAGTAACCCTAACTGTACTATTTGTATTCTTTAACTGCACTTGAGGAAGAATGTACAAATAAGCATATTTTTTGTCATCATCTGTGATTTTCTCCATGCAGGATATAAATAAAGCTTGATGGCATGTTAACATTGTCTGCAGTGATTCATTACTCTCTCCACATCTCTGATTCACCTCCAATTGCATACAAAAATGGGAAGCAGTATGCTTCAAATACTATTTTTATACTTTAATTAACTGATTTATCGACATGGAAAATGCTTTTGGACTTTGTCCTAATGATATGACCGCTCTCTGAGTCAATGAAATCTTCAAAGGGCATTTTACTATTTTATAGTGCAAGAAGCGTAATAAAGGGCAGTGTGAGCACTGGCTGGAAATTCCACTCATGTGAGAAATAACAATCAAACGAGTAATTGTTTAACAGTACATGTTATGAAAATGCAGTTACCAATAGTTACCAACATCACAACATGCCATTCACAGAGCTACGTAGTGTAGGAAGGATTGGCTTGGGACAGTCTAAGAATATTTTTAAAACAATAGTAAACTGGATGGGCCGGTCGGCGTTCATTGAAGTCACCTGACGACACTAGATGTCATAGAGGCCATTTGTGTGCGTCTACACAGTATGTCTCATCTGATCCGTTGTCACATTTAAGGGAAAATGTAGGGTTTGTTTTTAGAACCGATTCACTAAGATTAGAGTAAAGTGTGTGTGTGTGTGTGTGTGTGTGTGTGTGTGTGTGCGCGTGTGTGTGTGTGGGGGGGTTATAGATTGCTTATCTCAACTCTTCATTCTCTGCCGAAATCAACTCGTCAGCAGTTTGTTCACTTCAATTGTCCTCTGACGGAAACTTTCATTTGGTACATACGCAAACAAACTTTGTGTGTGTGTGTGTGTGTGTGTGTGTGTGTGTGTGTGTGTGTGTGTGTGTGTGTGTGTGTGTGTGTGTGTGTGTGTGTGTGCGCGTGTGTGTGTGTGCAATGGTAGGTCTACATAAGCGCATGTTATCAAAGGACTCAGGGTGGTTTATTCAAACAACCTACAGCACAAAGATACTGAAGCCCTTCCTCTTGCCAGCTCTCCTGCTCGTGATAAAACCTACATTTACCTTTTTTATTTCTAGTTTTAACTATTAATTTTCTATACACAACATAACAATGGGTAATGAATGTACAATGATTGAAGTATCTCAAAAGACACATCATGATAGTACAACGCTGGAAATGAGAAAATCAGCACATCATAGCAGAGTTTTTAAAGTGCAAGAAAAAACGATAAATAAATGAAAAAGCAACTTTCCTTTGAAAAGGCTGTAGAAATAATAAATAACACATAACACACATTAGAAGAAAGATAATTAGGAACAAATGCAATTATAAGCTTTGTAAGTTATATACTTTATATTTTCTACAAGTAAATGTAAAATAGGAACACGTTATGCGACAAATTATGCTTATATTGATAAATAGTGATAGTAGTAGATAAACAAATATTAAACTAGAAAAATAAGAAAGATAAAAATAGTGAAAAAACTGTTAAAATCAATTAAATCAAAAGAAAGATAATAATAAGACCATTAACATTGCATTTTTCAAAAGAAAGCATCTGAAGTATTATTTGTATTTGAAGTCACAATAATATACGTTGAGATGCACCTGGACGTTGAGCAGGGGTCAGGGGTCACACAGTGTGTGGAGGACAAAAGGCCACCGGCTGGTTGTCCGGGGGATAGAGTCCCACTGAGATCTACTGATGGGGTCAAAGGGCAAACCTGAGGCAAATGTTATCTGAAAGCGAGCACACTGTATACTTTAGAGCCATTTCTGTGCAGCATCACAAGAGGGAATGACGAACATTGTAATAATAAAGCTTGTTTGCGTTTGTTTGTGTGGGTCTGCATACTGTATGTGCAGATATAGAAGGTAATTAATGAGCGGGAAAGGGGGGACTAATAGCAGAGAATAAACTAGAGATAAAGATGAGCTGGCTCAGTATAAATATCTGAGCCCGTGGGCCACGAGAGCATCAGTTCACTGGCACTGAGGAGGAGACGCAGACGAGACAGACATAACATAACAAGAGAGTGAATGACAGCAAGAGGAAAATCCAGGTTTTTATAGTAAAAGAGCACACTTTGCAAGAGGTAAGGCAAAACATCTGGACATTCTTTCATGTGCTGAGTATGTTCTGCTGTTTCTCTATGTGCGCTGCTTCTTTTCAGAAATGGCCCTCGCAGCAGCAGGAGGAGGAGTGTTTTTGGCTTTACTGTTGTTCCTGAGTGCCGGTGTGCCATGTTCCTCTGTGTATAACAGTGGAGAGTGCTTCTTCAATACCAAAGGTGCAGGATGTTCACGTAAATGTGTCCGGACATATTGTTTCCAACAGTGTCATATTTCTACTTGACCAGTGCTACAAAGTAATTCAATTATGTATATGCGTTACTTGCACTACATTTATGCTATTTTATAACTGTTCAATATATTTAGATTTGTGTACTTTACACCCTGCTAAACATTTTGGTTATAATTTGTAAATGCTAAACATTTTGAATTTTTCAAACCATATCATCCGAATATAAAACGTATACACCTGCTGCAACCATGAAATGAAATGCTGGGTAATGCATCACGAATGATAAAAGTATAATATTATATAATTAGATAAAAGCGAGGATTATGCATAATGACCACTCCTCTGTATTTACATGTACTTAAAAACATTTGAATGCAGGATTTTTACATTAGAGTACATTTCACAAAGTATTTATTCTTTATATGTAATCAACAGCAGGTCTCCCTTGAAAAAGAGATCAATCGATCTCAAGGGATTCACCTGGATAAATAAAGGTTTGAAATGAACACTGATTTGTTCTTCTTCTTTTTATATTATTAGGGAGCTGTGAACACATGGGACAGATGTACGGGATAGGAGAGAGCTGGATAACCAGTGACTGTTACCAGTGTGTCTGCATGGAGCCTTTTGGAGTAGGATGCTGTGACCAGTGAGTTTCTTTCTAAATTCACAATCCTCCCCAAGAAGTATTTAACTTAATTGGATGTAGAATAAATCTACTGTTACTGTGATCTTACCCTACAGCGGACCTCAACCTGTGGACTATCCAGACTGGTGTGAGGTCATCCGTAAACCTGACTCATGTATGAGTGTTGCCGTGATGAGAGTCAATCACAAACTACCCTGCCTCTGGGGAAGAGGACGTCTCAGGCCAGATGCACGCAAACCGTGGAATTCTGACAATGATCCTTTATTTTGAGTTTAAGCAATTAAATTAAATTTAAAAAATAAGGATTTAGCAATGTGGGAAGTGTATTTCAGATTTTTACATTATCAAAAAGTTTGTGAGGGACTAAACTGTACTGAATGGTATAACCAAATC
The DNA here is from genome assembly GCF_902827175.1 of Gymnodraco acuticeps. Taxonomy (NCBI): domain Eukaryota; kingdom Metazoa; phylum Chordata; class Actinopteri; order Perciformes; family Bathydraconidae; genus Gymnodraco; species Gymnodraco acuticeps. Next base: position 4,069,853 of record NW_022990583.1, on the reverse strand, counting down.
TGCAAATAACTCCCACGGATTATCTGTTAACTCTGCATAATTACACACTTTAGACTTGTGTTGTCGATGTATCTTGTTGTTGACTGTCTGAATGTCTTGATTATTTTTGGTTCATATTTTAAAATGAAATTAAAATGTATGTCCATGTATTTCTGGGATTGTCAAATGGGTTATTTTTTATTTTATAATCTGGTTCACACATTTAATTGTGTTTTTGCTTGCTTGGCAGAACATATACAGTATTTTGTGCTGTTTCAAACACAGTTAAAAAAAATCCTGAAAACAAATGTACAAAGACATGACAGTGAATCTGCAGGGTTATGGATTTATCGAAGTTGCATTAACAGTTTTTGAATGTACTTATGTCTTATTTTCAGAAGATGACCCATTTTTCACAGGTCATGGTTTGTATCCAGAACGCATCAATATTCATATCTAGATAGCAAAACTGAAAGTAATGTTATTGTTTTGTTTGTTGGTCTAATAATGAACTGACTCGTACTCCGTGCCAAACTCTCAGCCATCTTTATTAATAATAATCTTTGTTCAGGTATTTTACTTTATATCTGGATTTAACCATAGATCACAACTCTGTAGCGACACCTTGTGGTAGGAGTGTGTATCTATCTAATCATCACAGTTATCCCTTGAATATTAAGTAAAATATACGAGATTTGCCCCTGAATTGTAGGGCAGTCGAAGTAGAAAGTAGCAGAAAGTAAATACTCATGTAAAGTAAAAGTACCTCAAACTGTCTTTCGGTAGGCTAGTAGTTTGGTAAATCTAGCCTATTATCCCGAACAAGCCGTTTACCATTCCCTTTCTTCAAAATGAATGACATTACTTAAATAACATAGATTATTTCGAATTTGTGAAAGATTTACTAACCTTTTCACAATGCACATTAGCATTATGGTTGCACTCAAAGGGCCGGTTGCAACTATATAAATGTACATATATAAATATATAATATATAAAATGATGCATTATATTACATTATTGCCTCTAAATTGGATTATTATCGGATAGGGTAATAACTTCATAATTAACTAGCCTACGTCTGAAAGCAGAAGTCTAGGGCAAATAATTGCAAGTCTCTTCAGTGCGCATGTCACACAATGAGATGCATTGTGGGACATGTAGTTTATGGACAACGTGCTTCTGTAAAGTGGCATGTAAGTTACCGTATAATAAACGTATTATATTCTTTGCAAGCTCTTGAGGGCCGCATAAAATCAGAGCCCTAGAGAGATAAGGGCTCTGCATACAATTAAGTCGCGGGCCGTATTTGGCGCCGGCCGGGCCTTGAGTTGAGTAGATACTTTTATTTTGAAAAGAGAGCAGTGGCGCAGCTTTTGTACGTCACGCGGTGGCGCGCTGGGTATCCGCCTTGTTGATACCTTTGCAGGACTGCTCGTCTTAAAATATTGAAATAAGCTTACTTGTGACTTAATGCAGGTTTGAACATATGAAAAGTCAACAAAAGACATTAAGATGTGGATACTGACAGCCCTGGAGCCTGGAGGTAACTTTGTCTGTAATGGCCGACAATGATAGCTTAACACACAGCTAACAGCTAAATTAAATTCAGATCTCTGTTCAGTGTAGATAAAGTGATAAAATCAACTAGCTTCTTAACTGACCGAAAGAGAGTGCATATGTTTTTAGAGTAGTATGAAATCCTGGTTAGCCATGTGCCAAGTTGTGCATGAGTTTCGTTTTCATGCGCATTTTAAATGTTCTTATGATTTCATTGAATTGGGCCAAGATTGATTCATTAGTTTTGTTGAGTGTCATGCACTAAACATAGGCTTTTATGGCACAGGACAGCAAAAAACACTGGGCCAATCATAACATATAATTTCACAATATGAAAATGAATATGTTCAATATCATGTAATTCTAATAACAACACAAGTGTTACCATTTGGATGTAGTGGTCTGTCTTAGTTGCCCTGTATTTTCTAAAATCTTGCTAATACTTTTTATTTGTCACTCACATTATTTCCTTTGTTTCTTGTCTCTTCTGCTTAAACAATTGAGTGTCACCATTTTGAGATCATTTGATATCTTGTGACAAATTCATTAATCAACTTACCTTCAGGAAACCACAGACAATTTTGATTCTTCAACTGATTTTCTTCCCCAAACCGTTCGTCCCTCAAGCCACTGAACATGGGGCTATGAAAGACAAAATGAAAGTCATGAACATGACCAGGATAACAAGAAAAAACCCACATAAACACTGCTCTTCAGGAAAAAACGATATGTTTTTCCTCAGTTGCCAGTGCCCTCTCTGTTTATACAGACATATAACGTTAAGTTTAGTAATCCTCTTTGGTTTGACCATGTTTCTGAGCTTTGAAACTTTTGAAAAGCTTTTGAAATGTTTCTGAGCTTTTGAGCCACTCCAAAACATAAGCTTTGTGATCAGGTTATTTTTTTCCCTTTATAATTATATCACACTGCAAATAATTGCTCAAAATAAAACCTAAACTAATAGGAAACATTGCAGATTGTGTAATGTGTAAATCTGTCGTAACCATAGAACAGAACCATCAAGAACAGTTTGAGCTTCGGTATCTTGCATCTTATCTGCTGTAAGAGAATGTCCACGCATTAAAAGTGCACTTTCACAACTTGTCATGGGAGTTTTTAAATCCAGAGTTAGGTTGTCTGTTTCGGATGTTTACCATAACTTGCCTCCTGTCACTCGCAGGTGAGACACACTATCTGCTCTCCACTAAAGAGTATGTCGTGGGACGCAAGAACTGTGACATCATCCTCCCCAACGACCAGTCCATCAGCCGGGCTCACGCTCATCTCACAGCCACTGACCAGGTGAGAGGGAATTAGAAGACCAAAATATTCATTTGCATTCCTTCTAACAGTGTAACAGTAGATGAGTAGTCTGATTTTATGTGTACAATAGTGTGGTCGCACTTCTACACAGAAGGTGGTGCTATTGCAGAGGTGTAGCAGGACTGACAGATTCTCAATTGTGTCATTTACTTTCAAGTGTAACATCAGTCAGTTTTATAAAACTGCTCAGAGATTTGATATATTCTGTATTTAGTAAAGAAATGTAATTGATGTCATGCTCATTCTAGAAGCCAGCCTTATTGGTATTGATTTAACTTATAAGAGTTATTTAAAAATAGAGTTGCAGTGGTGGAAATAACATAGCTTTCTACATACACTAAAAAATTACGAATAAAACATGAAATGGTCTCCATCACTCATTTACTGGGTTAAAAACAAACCATGCAGGCTTTGCTGAGTGTTAACACTTACGCAATTAAACATACATGATTGTTATTGTATCAGCACTGATAGGTTGTTTTATATATATAAGATATTTACTGATACTGTCCAGGTTTTTGTCTAGGGCCATTCGATAAGTTGAAATACCACAATACCCTCACAACTGCAAAACTAAAATCTACAGGGTGAGGTTTTGATGTCAGTAAGCACTTACAGACAGAGAGATGTAAAGGCTGATGGAAACATGAGCAGCAGCATTAGTCAACAAGAGACACTTTCCAGAGCTCTGTTGTTTACGAGTGATGGTGCACACATCAGAACAAGTTACACACACGCCAACATGTAGCAGGCTGATGCTCAACTAAGAGTGATTAGTAGTGGTTCCCAAATTCATATACTTCCTGTATTACTCTATGTTTATCAGACTTAACACAATCAAAGTTCATGTGTATGTATCGTCACATTTAAAATACAAAGGTAAAGTTTGAGGCAAGTCTTGTTTTTATTTTTGAAGGTATATGTGGTTAAAGTGGGGATTATCAACCTTCTGTATTTGTCAGAACCTTCTTGGTATGTTATGTTTGATGTGTGCATTTCTATTTGTTCACAATGCTGTTGTACCATTCAAGTTTCTAAAAGTAACCGTCTTGCTTTTGGATGTCATTCGTTTAGCATGCAGGCTGTAGTCCTGTCCATTACTTCCTACACTTAACAGTTTTAATTGATTTTGCAAGCCTAAGATACACTTCCAGCTTGCGCTTATTTGAAAGGATGGGTTTCTTGTCGAGACATGAATAATTGAACAGACAGTCCAGATGATTTGTTTGACTGATGGACAATTTCATGAGTTTCTTTATTTATTTATTTCTTAGACCCTGACTGTCAAAGACACCTCCAAGTACGGTTCATTTGTGAACGGCCAGCGCGTGACGGAGAACACAACAATGAACCTGAAGTCAGGAGACAACGTTACATTTGGGGTGTTTCACAGCAAATTCAGGTAAATAACTGTAACAAGACAAGGCTAGTTATTTTTTCATATAACAGAACCATGATCAATAAGTCTGATTTCATCCGGTTTTATTGCACTAGTGTTCATTTTGACTATGAATGTTGATTTAGGTTTAGTCAAAGTCTTTTGAAAAAGTCACATGAATAGTTTCAGTTCAATTTTACTTGACTAAACCTCAACATATTTTAGTCAATTGAAATCTACAATAGATGTCTTGTTTTCTTGTGTGAATACATGTTGTTGACAAAAACTATGACTTGAAGGAAATAGCCTTGAATTCCTTTCAAGCTTAGTTTTATTTCCTCAACATTTAGAAAGGTCTCAATTCCAAATCTCTTTGCAGTTTGGACCATCAGAAGCCCGTAGTGTGTTCCTCATGTGTGGACAATGATGGCAAGACGTCGCTCTCCCAGGCCCTGGTGGCTGTGGGGGGTAAGCTGGTCAACACCTGGACGCAGGACTGCACCCACCTGGCCATGCCCACTGCTAAGGTCACCATCAAGGTCAGGACCAGACTTGTTTATTCTCAATAGCACATGTGTGTATTTGGCCCCAATTATGTATTTAATGTTTTTCCTGATTTCCTATTTAGACCATCTCTGCTCTGCTGTGCTGCCGTCCCATCGTGAAGCCGGAGTTCTTCTCAGAGCTCAGCAGAGCCGTTCAGCAGAAATTGCCCCCTCCTAAATCTGAGAGGTACAAAATCAGCCATCTTTATGTATACACATGCTCACTGAGGATTAACTGACCATCAGACTCCACACTGAACATTATCTCCCTAACTGTGCCGTTCATTGTTTTTAAGTTTCATCCCTGAGATCGATGAGCCCAGCCTGAGTAAAGAGGATGTAAACCTTGGAGCGAATCCAGTTCGGAAACGGCTTTTCAACGGAAAGACCTTCATATTCCTCAGTGCCAAACAAGTAGGTCCAGCTTTTCCTTTGTGATATTCTAGGTCACAGAACAGCAGGGCTGCAGGTGATCAGTTATTATTGCTCTGCAATTATCCTCTTGAGTCAAGGATAACAAAACACATGAGATTTCTAAGAAATTATCTCCGCCGTACCCTGCTTGTTTTATCTGTCATTAGCTTCGGTAATAATTGGAAAGTTACATGATCTCGTCAGCGTCTTGTTTATCTGCTGAACATCAGTTGGCAGGCAGTGAGCAGCACGGAGATCCTCTGAGAGACCAACTGCTCCAGTGAAGCGCTGTAGTAAAGATGTTTACTCAAGAGATGAGATATTTTCAAAATTAATTAAAAAGATGATAGTTAATAAAATGTAGAACTTACTATCACTATAATTTCATATGTATCTCCATTTTACATAGTGTCATCAGCAAGCAAATAAGCAACCATTTAATATAAAAAGAAACATCTACATTTGTTATCAAACAATTAAGTGGTAAATTGCTATTAATGGTAATGAATTCATTTACAAATAATTCCAGCATTTTGCTTGTGAGTCATTTCCTACACTCACTTATCTCCTAGTCATTTAAAAAGGGACGATGTTTAAGTCACAAGGACCCTCTCACAGCATAACAGCTTAAATACAACCTATACTTTTATGCTAGACCACAGTATGTATTGCAGGTGTATCAATGATCGGCGCAGAGAGACCATTTTTCAACCTGTAATGCTTTTGCATCCGTGGTAAGAGCCTGAAAATCTGCATTGTCCTCGGCTAATCTGACATTATGACATTAAAGAATATCCTCTGGAACAAATGCTTTTACAATATCTAAAATATGTATTGATCGCTTATTGAGCTTTTAATCCGACTTACATGAGGAGAAATATCAGAAGACATTAACTGTCAGTACTTTCCTGCCTCTCTGGTCACTGTCCAGATAAACAGTCGTGGTTTCGCTCTTCAATGTTGTTTGCAGCTCAAGCGCCTGAGTGCAGCTGTGAGTTTTGGAGGGGGCCGGAGCCAGATGCTGGAGGTGGGCTCTCTGCCCCGCAGCCTGCTGGAGAGTCCTCACTGCTGTGTGGTGGATGTGACCTCAGGAAGCTCCCAGCCTCTGCTTCCTACTTCTGCTGCAGAGTGGGCAAACTCTGCAAAGAACATTGTCCAAAGGTAAAACACAAGCTGTTTTTTTAATGAAAAAAAGCACTTTAGTATGTGATCTGGCAATTGAGTTGTCAAAGGGATGATTTGTGAAGACTTTAAAACTCTCTCTCTTTGACTTTTATCCTTTTTTCGCTGACAGAAAAGGCCTCCGAGTCATCACAGAGTCTGAAATCGGTTTGGCTGCCATCTATGCTTCGTGTGAGAAGTACTGCAATCCATCCTGTCTGACACCAGACTCAGGTGGGGGTTGGATAGAAAAGCACTGATTGCTGCCTTTTTTTTTCTTTAGCGTTATACATTTTCTTTGATTTATTTCTGTCTTTGTTTATGTTTCAGAGTCGGCACCCAAAGTGCAACCCAGAATCCCGAGTGCCTCTCTGTCTCAGAGCGTGGCGGTGGAGGAGACTGTGTTGCCTGCTGCCTCTCAGAACATCACAGCTTATGCAGTCAACACAGAGACATCACAAGGGTACTGACATACACTCGCAAACATGCATCTATTATAATGTGTGAAAGTTGTCCAAACGTTTGGTTCTTCTTCCTGTTCTGGGAAGCCTGTCTGATGTGTGTAATTGTTGTTATTTAACAGGAGAGAGGTATTTAAAGGAACGGAGCAGATGTCAGTAGGTGAGACTCCTAAGAGGAAGCAAAACCAGAACATCAGTCAGCTCTGTGGATCCAAAGCCGCTCAGAACACCACTCAGTGCATCGTGGCCGACACAATGAGATCATCGCTCAACACTGTATTAAACACGGCCTCAGAGAGGACGAAGCCTGAGTCCAAACCTAGAGGTAGCTGCATGAATAAACTAGAGATGCACCAGTCTGTCTTTTTATTTAAAAAAGTTTTTACTATAAACTATTGATCGTCCATCACCCATCAATCAATGTTTTGCAGTTTCAGGTGCAGGCAGCAGTGCCGTTTGGTCCCAGTCTTCCCTTCCCAGGACCAACGTTGGCACGACGACATTCCAACAGAAGCAATCTCCTCAAAAACAAAAGATCCCTGCACAAGCTTCCCCACAGAAACAATCAAGTCTGACCAGTTTCTTTCAAACTGTCAACAAGAAAAGGTACACTTTTTTTTTTAAAGGACTATATCAGTGTTTCTGCATGTTGGTAGGGATCTGAACATTTACAAATAACTGAATTCGGCAACAATATAAGAGGAAACTCTATGCTTACCCTTCTCTTTGTTTCCTCGTGAAGGCCTTTGGAGGACGAGCTCTCTGCTGCCATGTCAGAGCCAAAGCGTCCTTTACTGGAATCACCCATCAACATACAGGCAGCAAACACCTCATCCACGTCTAAAGAAACATCCTCCCGTTCAGACAGAGTCCCTTCAGCAACATCCCAGACGCCTCTGGGGTCGGCAGCTGATCTCTTTGGAGGAGGGTCAGGGGCTCAGTCGGAGAGGGTCTCAGACACTGTGCAGGAAGAACCGCGGAACAAAAAGAGGAAGGAGATGGAAGCAGAGATACAGATGGACGAACTGGAGTTTCTTATGTCTGAAGAAATGGACTTCTTTGATGAGCAACCCTCAGGGAATCAAGGCCAGCAAGCACAGCCAAAAGTGAGCAGTTCAACCAAACAACAAGGCGTAAATAATGTGGAGGCTTCGTCTTCAAGCAAGAGGCAACGGGTCCAACCGGAAGAAAATGGAAACAAGCAGAGGCCAGAGGTGGGCCTGCAAAAAGAGTCAAGCTCCATTAAGAACCAAACAACTGAGCAGCATGTTGTCTCTATAAAGACAGCGCAGATTCATCCTGTTGAATACAAGGCACCGAGTCATGAGTTCAGCAAACCTCCAAAAGCTTCATCTGCCAGTACACACTTAAAGCCTTCTGATGATTCGGAATTATTCATTGAGGTGAGGATTTACTTAGAGAAACGAAGACTTAAAGCTGTTTCATGACATGCTGTTGATTTACATTGTTCACTCTTTTTATGCCTGCAGGATATAGAGCCGCGCAAAGCAGATATTTGCCAGCCAAAAGAAGAAACTAAGAAACCTCCAATCAAACAGGAGGTCCAAGTAAGTTCACACAAAAGCTGTGAAAAGAACAACATGTTATATGTTATGCATTTATGCAAAAGGAAAACATCACTGATTGTATTGCTATCATTGTCTTTAACTCTCAGATATTCATTGTACTGTCACTTTAGGTTTGGTTCCTTATATATTGTTCAACATTTATTTATTCAAGGAAGATTAAAAACTGTTAATCAGAAGTTGATTCACTAATGTGCTGTTTCACAGGAGTCAAACATTGATGAAGATCTTCCCAAAAAGTTGGTTTTGGTGGAGTTTAGATCTCTGACTGTGAGCGCAGTTCCCACAACGAAACCACAGAGGGTGCAGAGCTACAGCTGCGCAAAGAACTTCAAACGTTTCCGCAAGGTTGGTCTACCATGCAACTTACACAACTAAAACAAACAGTATACTCCTGTTGGGGAGTTGGGAACAGCGCTGTGAATAACTGCTACAGAAAGGCTCTGTCTGTAAGATGTTATCTAGATATTTAGTCCTCCATTAATTAGACAGAAAAATAATCTACTGAATTGACAACAATTACAATTTCTCTCAATTTCAAAAAAAGCCCTCATTCGTGGGTAAAGTGTAAAAAAACGAAATATCAAGTGGCAGAAACAATAATGTATTTCCCTTGCAAGCACTTAAGTAAGTGATTCCTTTTCTCAGTAACATGTTCATTATATGTGAGACCGGCGTCCTATTTTGTTGTGAGTTGAAGACATGATCGTGTATGCCTAACATTGTCTCCATGACAGATACATACCGTCTGGTCCAAATCTACTTCATTCACCCCCTCAAACCACAACAAAGGAAATTCCAACAAAGGTTACATCATGTACAGAATTTATTTTTATAAATGCTCTTGTGTGCACGTGACAGATCTGCCGGGCAGGGGAAGTGAGCGCAGTGGGCCCCGTCATCCGAGGCTCTGATCTGCTGGTTCACAACCGGGGCAAAAACACCGATCTGGATGAGTGGCTGAAAGATGCAGCTGAGGTAATATTATCACTCAGTCTCTCGTATCTGTGTGTGAACTCTTTGAGTTTTGTATTAATGATTTGAGCGTTTGTTTGATTCAGGAGGAGCGTCACAACAAACGGGACGAGAGTGTTGGAGATGACCTCTTTAGGTGAGAAACTGGATTTCTTTTTGTAGTAAAGTACTAACTCTGATTCTAAAAATTATTGTAAGGTTTTGAGTATGAGGAAAAAAAGCCAAACCATTTGATCTTACCTCTGTTTCTTTTATTATGACGTCATTTCAAAGTTAAACAGTGGCTTGTTATATTCTGTAAAATACTGATTTTATTGAGTTATTTATTTAGTTATTAGAGATTTTCCTGCTGCTTTAGATACTTGTAACTTGTAAATACTTATTTTTTTACCTGTGTCTTGAAAAAGAGTCAACACTTGATGACAATGAATGCCATCGCAAATGTAGCAAATTTCATAAATATTATATTTATATACTTAATTAAGTATTTTGTAATTTTAAAATAAGTCATATTTTCACCTCCAGCCACACTGACAATATTCTGTAAGCCAAATAAAGAAAGTAATCTTCTTACCAAATGAATATCTGTGAATGAAATTCATTACACTAGACCACCTTCTCCCCCCGCTTTCCACACACATCCAGAAGTGACGACAGACTTTCAAACCTTCATTCAGAAACCTCAATAGAAGCCTTTCTTATAGCATGTAACATTTGTGATATTGGGCTATATAAATAAACATTGATTGATTGATTGATTACGTAAAAAATATCGGTCCAATCCACTTTCTCTGTTTGCCATTTACAGAGCCAGGGCTGTGTATTAGCACCAGATGTTTTTTACTGCACAGACAGCTAATGGTTGATATATCAACCGTTAACATTATTTTCTTTGTTCAATTCATGTTTAATTGTACTTTGTTTTGTGTTTATTGTTTGACCAGGCAGGTGTAAATGTTTCATCTTCAGTTTTTTCATCTGTAGCATCCTTTCTGATTTAGAACTCATAAGAGCTACAATATTTCCCTGTTTACTTATTAGTCTGTTGCTCTCGGACATTGAAGTTTGGCCAAAACCCTTAATGCACATTGTGTCCTGTACTAGACGTGCCTGCTCCTACACTTTGTCACCATGATAGTCAAAGTGGTAAAAATCCACTGAAATGAAGATTCTGTCTGTACAGCCTCAGTCATTATAATCAGGTGCAGACTTTATTCATTATAGCATTAACTGAGAATTAGAGGACCACTGTAGCTTCAGCTTAACCAATCAGAGCTGAGTTACTTTATCGTCACAGCGGTTGCCCGGGTAACAGAGATGATGAAAGCTGCTGCTGCCGTGTTTTCTGTCTGAGATTTATTTTGTGTGTGTGTCAAAGCTGATCTGTTTGATCACTGCTCAGTCAGTCATGCGTGGCCAGACTTTGCTGCTAAGAAAACAATCCGGTATTTTTTTGGTAGGATGAAACAAATGTTCCAGACACGGTTTATAGGAAGCCTGTTTGCTTTAAACTGTTCAAACACTGTCCTCGTTTTACAGCGCTTCATTTGGGCTGTTTTTATTGTTTGTTCAAAATGCCTTTAAGGACATTGAGGAATGATCCATGACGTGAATGTGATGTTACAAGCCCATCTTCAAATGGACAGACCTGTGAGATAAAATATTTTCCGTGTGTTTTAGGTACAACCCCACCAAACTAAGCAGGAGAAGATGAGCTGTTCCATCTTAATGTCCTGCAGAGGGCATTTAAAGGGCACAGGAAGTATGTCCAACTCCAGCAATACCATATGAAAAAATACAAAAATAATTCAATAGTTAATTCTTGATTTGTGTGTTTCAACTATAACTGCTTCAGAACTGATCAAATGGATCAGAAATGTTTGCCAATGTTTGGTATTGTATGTCACTAATTAAACAGCCGACAGAGAGACATGTAACAAAAGAGTCTCATGTTCAGAGAAGTTTTTTCAAAGTTTTATTTGTCAATAATAAAAAATGCGATTTACAAAACATTAAAAACTCTTTATTTGTACAAGAGAGCATTACAACTCTACATGCTGAAAGTATGTAGTTAGTTTTAGCTAAACTAGAAACTTATTATGGATTCAAGTTGCTGTTCCTTAAAGATCTCCGATGAGCCTGCAGGCATTTTTACAGATCTGAAAACTGCAGGTGACTCCACTTCATGCCAAAACAATGATGGGCCTTTCTGTGCAGACAAAGCCCACCTGTCTATTCATATTCAAGGCAAGTGCCACATATGAGTTGAGAATTTACTTTATTTTACTGCAGCAAGGAAATGATCATCTCAGTGCCAAAAGGAAGAAGGAAGCTGGCCTTAAAACAGTTATTCACCCCAAATTACAATAGGATCATCTACTAATTACTTGGTTAATAGAGCAACTTTTCCTGCTTTCTAAAATTCTTACAAATCTGCATTTAAATGTTAATTATTTGGTTACACACACACTGCTTGGGGCATTAATCTTTATTAAGTGAGAATATTGCTTTTGGATAGTACTGTCTAACATTGATTATATTTAATAACAGTAATAAGAGTTAATTCCACTTTAAGTCACCCTGTCCCCGCTGTCCTATGATGTCCTCGTCCTATGGCTGTCCTTACAGCACAGGTCTGTATTCTGCTCAGAGCAGCTGCTGCTAGGCAATCGTTCATGCCTGCATGCAGATATTTTATATTCGTATCAAAACAATAGTCAGTGATAAAGCATTAAGGAATAAAATGCAATTTATTTTTAACATAAGTAACAACATGTTCATTTAACTGTTATATGATTACCAAAGCGTTTTCCGTAATGTGTTAACATATTAACTTTGTTAGTGAAAAAAGTAATGTGACTACAGCAACGTGTATATTAGTAATGCATTAACCCCCCAACACTGACTCTGACTAACATTTTGAATTAAAGGGGGTTGACCAAAAATGTAAATTGTCAGATCAAAACAAACCATGAGCATGACCATCACACTCACACATATGTGTTCAATAGGGCATCACACTTTTGCAAACACTATTCAAATGATTTAAAGAAAATAAAAAGTTGTGAATAAAGAATAGATTGCTACTGTCTCTGCTCATAACCTCTACAAACAAAAACTGCTCAAAACAAAACATGGCTGCTTGCTGTGAAGCTCACTTAGAAAAATGGAAGAAGATTTTTTTTATTACTCATAGAGTTGGGCAATATCAATAAACCAAAGCCAAAATAATTGTAAGATATCAATTAAAACTACAAGTCTTCCTTCTAAAATCCATCATGTGATTTGGGAAATTACCTGCATTGTGTCTTAGAAATATGTATTGGAAGAAGTTTTTAACTATATTCTAGTCATTATGTAAATGTCCCAAGAATACATTCAGATCTGAGTGAATTGTTTGCATAGAAAGTAGCACTTAAGCATCATTTCATTTGTATTCAACTTGTCTAACTTTTCAGGTATATGGCTCCAACTACCTACAATAGCACCCTAACAAAGAATCCTGAAGTTAAATGGCTCAGAATAATCAGGAACATTGAGATTGCTTAGTTCTGAGATAGATTTTTTGTGCGTTTACAATTGCAAAAAACTCACCACTCCAGGTTGTTAACTATAAGCCATAAGTTACATGGCAAATGAGCGCAGTGGCCTCTATTTTGGAGCATATAAAGCTAAAATAAGACTTAAAGTGTGATATGGCAGAAACACAACTATTGTTAATAAATGAATTGAAAGACACGTGGTGAACAGATAAATAACCCTGATGAAAATAAAGGTCCCATTTAGTTTACAGATTGACTGAAAAAACCTTGGCACATGGACTTATGGGGACTTCTGATGAAGTCAGACAAGACTCTTAAAAGTTGTGTTTCTTTAGAAACTAATTATTGTACATCCATTGTCTTTTTGGTCTCAGAAAGTTGAACAAATTCCTTAGCTTTGATGAAAAAACTGCCTAAATGATTTAAACATTAAAATGTTTGTTTTCTGCTTCAGCTGGTATAGGTGCTTTTATTCTGTTCTATGGGACCAATGGGTACCGCTCTTTTCTCCATTGTGTTTCAAATGAAGTTATTCCCTCCGTTGCTGATGAGCTTCTCTTTCTTCTTGAGCCTCTTTAGAAGACACGAGGCGATGCCTAAAGCGCCACCCTTCAAAAAGCGAACAAAGTTGTCTCCCACCAGCGGGCCCATGGCAAAGAGACCTGGTTCATTGGCACACTCATAAGTATAGGGGTGAACGTCAATGGGGTTCTGTGTGCAGGAGATGGGTTTTGTTGGATCCTGACCTAGGTACTGGCCATTCCCCTTCAAGAAAAACAAGTTTGGGTTGGTCCCAATCAGCACTAGGGCCATGGAGATCTTGAATGCCTTGAGGGAGTCGTTCCCCTGCAGCAAACACGTCATGTCAGACTGGAAGGACACCACGCCGTGTTCAGGGAAACTTGTGTAGACAGGAAACAGGCTGACACTTGCAGTACCAGCCATGTTACCTGCGGCAAACTGAGGCTTTGGGCACATCTTGGCACATACTGAGGAGGCAATACTAACTGCCTGGGGTCTGTCTGAAGCAGAGGAGGGAGCCACGTTAGTGTAGGTCTGAGAGGACATCATGTTGTAGACTTTGTGGTACTCAGGGTACAGGGTCTTGGGCAGCTGTTTGAAGATGAGGTCTGGGTTGTCCACGCTCTTACGAAAGACATGCATCACTCTAATGTTGCTGCCACAAGCGCAAAGAACTGCATCTGCAGCACTCAAACCGGCACCTACGATTAAAACTGGATCAGAGTTCATATCCAGTTTTCTCCGGCTTATGGCCAAACCCAGGTCTGAGATGCTGCGGAATACAAATGGAAGGTCCTCCCCCTCTGCGCCTAAGTGAACCGGAGAATCGGACGCACCGGTGGCCAAAACGATATTTTCAGCAAACAGAGAGAAGGGGACATGAGTGTCGTTCTGCACCTGCTGGTAACCCCTTACTTCCCAAAGAGTCCCCCCTCCTCCCTTGTCAACCCCATTACCCTCAAAGCCTTGATTCCCACCATCTCCCACCCCTCCATCTCCTTGATCAGTGTGCCTATTTTCCAGACCTTCCCCCTCCTGCCCCCGGCAGAGTTTCTGAACAGAGGTCACGTAGGTGTTGTCAACAAAATTATTTTGGAGGCCCTTAAGCTTCACATAGTTACGGTAATAGGACGAGATCTCCTCTGGGGTGGCTCTGTCACTGGTTACATCTCTAGAGAGAAGAGAAAGACAATGAGGTAAGAGGTGGCACAGAATGAGGCCGAGACTTTAGTCATATCTTTGCTGTCAACCTTTCTCAGTACCTGCGTTTCCCGTTAGTCAAGTCCCTATAGTTAACCCCAGGAAGCTCCATCCAGATGCCAAGACTAATAGTCAGCATTGAGCCTTCCATTGCCTGGGTAAAGAAGAGAAGGGTCAGAGACGGACAAAAACAACAGCATTGACAGAAAATATAGATAGTTAAATGGTGTTGCAGACTGAACCTGAAACTTACATGCCAAGCACCTCCAGGCGTTGCCCTCCCCAGAACAAGATGTGGGACGTGTTGCTGCTTGTCCCTCTTCCACTGAAGGACTGGGGGGAACTCGTAGCCAAAGTCAGCATTGGGGTGCAGAAGTGTGTCAAAAAGCACAGCCACCGGGTTCCTTGACCTCCCCTCGAGACCTTCGCTCAAATATTCCAGATCCTGCAACAACAAAAATGTCAATTTCATGACATGTAAGAGTGACTGTGATCATGTGTACATGTGCAAGGAATTCATAGATGTTCTTGCCTGTTCAGTGATGGATAGTTGCTTGGACTCCTGTAGTTTCCTGTATAGTATCGGGTTTGGGTGAACTGTTGCTGTATCAAGGTACGGCTTATGTCCACTCAGCAGGTAGGACAGACAAATACCAGATGGGCCATTGCCTAAAAACAGATTGGAAACATTTGGTTAAGCACCACAAAAGAGCACAAAGCATTGCATCACACACATTAGAATGAGAAAGAATTCAAACAACTTAAGGTCAGGTGGTAAGTGCAAAACGTTTACCTATAATGACCACAGGGAGAGTGGGTGGGTGCACTTGTGGGAGAGTGGTCTCTTCCAGAAGAGGCATGGCTGCAGCCTGGGCCAGAGCCGGCACTGAGAAAGGAACGATAGAAATTATTTCTGTAAATGTCCATTCGGTACTCTACTAAAAGCGGAGACCCGTTTGTGCTTTGTCCCCCCAATGCATCCAAGCATCTATCCTGAGTCTCATTATTTGAACAGGTTCAAACCGGCTTGCAGTCTTTGTGTCTGCCTATGTTGTTGTTGTCTCATGTTAGCTTAGATCCTGTCTGCATCAACTATCATCAGCTGACTCGTGCCCACACACTGAATGGGGGAAAAACTCTTGTTCATCCTGTTATTGTGCTTTCACACACAGTCTAGCCCTCCCTGTCTGTCTGGGACTTCACGCACGTGGAAACACCCCGCCACAACAAAACGTGCCCCAAGCTTTTCTCTTTGCCGTCCAACCAACGTCAACCCACCCCCTGTCATATCAAACACGGCTAGTCTGTTAACCCCGGTGGGGCTTCCCAAACAAAGGGGAGTTCTAATCAGATTTATGTAGGCTTGGGTCTGTTGTTAAACTTTGCAGTTGAGCATGTGCAGTGTGTGTTTGTGTGTTACACGACAGTGCCATTGTGTGCCCGCCGGGCAGCAAATCCCCCATGATCACTCCTCGAGTAGGCTCTAATCCCACTGGACCTGTTCATGTCTTTACCGGCCCTTTCAACAGCAGCAGGGTGAGAATGTGGTGTTGGCATGCTGACAGAACTCCTCCTCCTCTCATACCACTACCAACACCACCACACTCACTCCCGCCAAAACATTCCCACCAGACACAGCAAACAGTGCCTATCGCCCCAGTGTTGTACTTAACCCTAACCAAAACACTACCCACAACACCTTTGTCTTACTTAATTTGTTACTTACTGGCCACAACACCTTTGTCTTACAACCCAAAACTATGGCTAACTTCTTGTATAACTCCCTTGTCTCCAACCCTGCTGCACACCCCCCTATCCCCCCTGTCTGACCTGTCTGTAACCTGTTGTCTGGTCACTGGCTTGTTTACCCTTTTCATTGAAAGCACTTGGATTCCACAAATTGCATGCCCTGTTTGGAAAAGGCTGTGCCCGCAGCTGGCCGGCTGATACTGGTATTTCCATGCCACTGGTCGATTTGACAAAAAGTCATAACAGTTTGGGTTTTTTGCTGAAACTTTCACTGTGCACACCTTTAAATCAGTGCATCTCATCCACATGAATGTATTCAAATTCAAGATTAGACTGTCGTTTAACAAGATGTTCCACCAATTAACAGAAGGGAACAGTTTGGTAAAATGAAAAAAATACCAACCGAAAGCACCAATAACTAGCTTATTTTGTAGGCTTTTAATTGCATCTCCTGTCTTAAAAAGCAAATGAACAGTGGGATTAAATTACAGTATGTAGTCTCTGCCGGATGTAAATGATGCAACAACTTTGCTGTAAATGTTTTTCTCAAGGAAATTTAAATATGTTGCCAAATGCATGAATCAGAACACAGACTGAGCAAAAGTCTGTGTTCTTTATTCACTGTGTTTTTATTTATTTGATTTAACTCCTTTAATAGCAACGTTAAAGTGCCAATCATCCAAACCAGTCCTTTACCTGCAAGGATAACACAATACATCCACAACTAAAATAGGAAATGATAAGAAATGTTGATTTTAATGTTTGCTGCTTGTTTTTGGTTTGTTGTACTGGATCCCTGCCCATTCATGTGCCTACATGTGCGTGTTGTACAGCATGAGAGGAAGGGCCATACTTTTCTAGAACTCGCATAGGCTACTTAGTATTGTGGGCTCTGGAAAACAAATGAAAACAATAAAACTTAGGCCAAATGTTACACTTTTAACGTCAAATGTCGTCAAAAGAGTAACAATTATTAGTTTATTTGCCGTTAATTATTTAACAAAAATAAATAAATCAGGATTGCTCTTTATTTCTGATTTAATGCAGGTTCTGTTTTAAAGGTGGGTTTAATTTGTGCAGGCCTTCAACTTGAAACCAGAACAAGATGAGTATATGTGGGGATGTTATTGCAGCACAAGCTGGTGGAGGACCTGGATGATGTTGCAGTCTGTTACCACATCATCCTCATGGGCTGAAGCCTCCCACCACTACACACCACACACCACACAGTCCTGACTCCGAGCAGCGGTCCTTGCAGCATGCATCCAATAAGGCACAATGAGCACATGCGACTAGCGTCTATGTCACGGTCATTGCACAATTTAGGTCAAACACACACCGGCACCGGCAACACTCGGCCAAGAACAGCATCTCTTACCGCGTTGTGATGAATCTCTGTGTCCAAGCCGCGTCCTCTTATCACGACCCACGGCTGCGGTTCTAACCGTATAAATAGCCAGACATCGGTGGGAGGACCTATTCGACTGTCCGGGCTTCTGCATGAGATAATAAGCCAACCTCTCTCGTCATCACACACACACACACACACACACACACACACACACACACACACACACACACACACACACACACACACACACACACACACACACACACACACACACACACACACACACACACGCACACACACACACGCAAAGAGACCAACGACATACACACATAGCTACTTACCTCGGTCACATGCGCATCTCACTGCACCGTTCACGGAGAAGAAGAGATCCGGAAGATCAGAGCATCTCTCAGCCTCCTCATCCTCACAGCGCCGCCGACATGCTGCTCACTGAGAGGTCCTTCAGTGGGAAGCTGTGATCTCAAGATACATTTCAAATCAGGTGGTTGCATATTACAACAGCAGAGGTAATCTTGACCTAAAGTTAAAATAGAAGTAGCCTACCAGAGAGAATACTCTGTTACAAGTCAAAGTCATGTATACAAAATGTTGCTCAAGTAAAAGTAAAAAAGTATTACCATCAAAATGTACTTAAAATACCTCAAATTAAAGTAGGCCTACTCATTAGGCAGATTGGCCCATTGTATTATAATATATATTATGTTTTGATTATTGATGCATTAAAGTGTTGCTCATAGCTGCAAGGTGCAGCTAAATGTAATATCTTTGATAACGGATAGTATGTGCATTTTACATCAGATGTAACTAAAGTCTTACTTAAGTGTTTTTATATTTCGGAACATTAATCCAAATCTGCAAAGTAACTAACGGTCTTAAATAAATCTGATAAAGTTGAGTGGAAGTACAAAGTAGCAACACATTTTAATACTCAGCATTGTACATTATTTGAGTAAATACTTAGTTACTTTACAACACTGTAAAACAGAGCTGTATTATGCAAACATATATCACTGTATATCTGAACACAAAAACTGAAAGATAAGTTGACTGACTTGACCTTGACTAGACGGTGAAAGGTCAAGTCTGTAAAAATTACAATACAAACAGGGTCATCAACAATGCTCAGGACAAGGTTGTTTTTGACAATAATTGAAAGGGTTGATATATGTTTTAAATCCCAAAATATGAAAATGTTGGACAGCATCTTAGTGATTTTGCTTTTCTCAGAATAAGCCTATAACCAATTAAACATTATCCATATACTTAAACAAGTAGGCTACATTTGGACTGTATAGAGAGGAAACCACCCTCAGTGTTCCTCCTGACAAAACCGCCTACCTTTAATCCATATAGACATTTCACAACGCCTAAATAGCACTATTATGATATGGCTGGTAGCTTATTTTAAAAAAAGCAGATGACATGTGCAACTTCTATACAACAATAGATTCAAAAAATTAGGTAAAGGATTGTTGTGGTAAATCTTGTGATTCAACAGCATGAAATCTCACGAGAACCTCACGTCATTGCTTTGTTTATATGCACAAAAAGCAGCTGTCACTCAGCCTTGCGGAAACCCGCCTATTTGCCTCATGATCCAATGGGCTATGAGATAACCTAAACACTTCCGGTCCTTCATACAAACACATGTGAACCTAGCCGCTAGCTCAGTCAACAACACAAAAGTGGCAATAAACGCCCCTGAAGATGGTCCAGTTAAGTAGAATCCTCTTCCGGAAAGTAAGTACTGTAGCATTCATTATGTAAATAACATGCTAACGTTTCAAAAGTGTCTGTTTACTAACCACTGTTATGGTGACATTGGCAGTTAATCAACTGTTAGCTACCTCTTGCTAACTGCTGTCAACACATTGACTGACTTGCAGTGCCTCTGTAGCCTTTATTTTCATATTTTTCCTAAACGTTTAATCTTTATATGATGCTAGCAATGCAATGACAATAAGGATATATTTTTATGTATGAAAATGCATGTCTGTCCTTGGAAATAGTGTGTGTCATCTCTGTTATTTTCCTAATTGGTGATTTCATTTTCTCATTATTCAAATAAACTATTAATGTATCGTTTGACTAAACAATGCTATCAAATCCTGTTGGATGTGTTTACATGCAAACTCAGATGCTGTAAGTAAAAAGTACTTTTAGTAGTTCATTCACATCTAGACTTAAACATGCCTAAGACTTACATTACATGTTACTTGTTAGACGCTTTTATCCAAAGCGACTTACATACTCAATACTGTGGGCAATCCCCACAGGATCCCTTTGGGGTGAAGTGTCCCAGGGACACAACGACATGCTGACTGCAGTGGGGTTTGAACCTGTGACCCCCTGATCCGAACACCAACGCTCTATCCACTGAGCCACACTTCCCGTTGTTGTCTTTTATTTAAAAAGTAAAACTGCTTGGGATCTTTTACTAAACCAATACAATAAACACCTGCATTTTTAATTGTTTTAATCACTCGCATTATTACTAGTAGTTAAAAGTAACTGACTATGGCCATTGTGTAATCCTACAGTATCTCTTTCAGCCAGTCTTCCCTTTCTCACAATGCTGCCACATCTCAGTAAATGTTGTTTATTAAAATATTAACATTTCAGTAGTTTAGCTTACCCGTTTTGAAGGGAGCTGTTTATGAATGGCTTTGTCTCTAAAGTTTCTCCCACACATTTAGATCTCACCACTGTATTTCTCTGCCTCCTACAGTATGGAAACTTTGTGGATAACCTACGTTTGTACGTCCGAGGAGGCAGTGGGGGAATGGGTCTTCCCCGTCTCGGGGGACATGGAGGAAACGGGGGGGATGTTTGGGTGGTGGCTTCAAAAAAAGTGACCTTGAAGAAGGTCAAGGACAAGTACCCCCAGAAACGTTTTTTGGCCGGACCAGGAGCCAACAGCAGGTTTGTTTCTACAAATGAAGTTTCCTCTCTCATAGTGTCACATCAGAATATATGTTGTGGCGCTCATTCACCAATCATTGACATAAGCTGACGACTTAAATCTTTATCTAAAACTTTATATTTATCTAAACTAAAACTATTATTTAGAAGCCAAATCATGAATGGTAATGCGCAGGATCTGTAAAGTCATACTTGTTATTTCTTGTCATTTTAGTTATTTAGTTTATTTATTTTGTATTGTTTTGTAAAAAAAAAAAAAATGTGTTTAAAACATGACGCTGATGACGGTGACCTAATCTTTTATCTTCAATAAAAATGTACGCTAGAGGGGGTAGGACCAGAAAAGTTGTTTTAAGCTTCTTCTTCTTGCCCGTGTTGAACATGACAGAGACTCAGACTATTTGAGAACTTATTTTTATTTGTATGTACCTTGAACGTTTTTTTTTGTCTTTTTTATAATGATTATTATAAGAAAAAAAATAGATATTATTATTATTGTTTGTTTCTGTCATGTTCAATACATTGACAAAAAAAAACTTAAACATGTCATGTCACAGATGCTAAGGGCTGTTTTGTGTATTGAGTGTGTGAACTGTATTTATTGACAGCGTCCGAGCACTGAAAGGAGAGAGGGGGGAGGACAAGGAGATCTTGGCTCCTGTTGGTGTCACAGTCACCGCTGATGATGGCAAAATAGTTGGTATGTAAAACTTTTGTACACCTCCTACATGTTGTCCAATGCATTTTCATTGTTGTATTTGTGGAGGTAAGAACATCATATGTGGCAGAACATCAGTATCAGATAGGAGAGGCAAAGCAACTGAAAACTTAATGTTACTTTTCAACCCTGTCCTTCCAAGGTGACCTGAATGCTGAGGGTGACCGTCTGAAGGTGGCCAAAGGAGGATACGGAGGCTCCTTCCACTCTGCCTTCGAGCCCACTAAGGGTCAGATCAAACAGATACGGCTGGATCTCAAACTCATCGCGGACCTGGGCCTTGTTGGGTGACAGCAGAAACACACATGACTTAACATTTAGTTTATTTCATATGAGACTCCACATGGCACACATATTTCTCTTTAATATCTGATGTTCTTGGTGTTGATTCACCGTCAGGTACCCAAATGCAGGGAAGTCCTCTCTCCTGACTGCCATGTCTAATGCAACTCCTCAGATTGCCGACTATGCTTGTGAGTACAAAATATTGCGGATGTATACTGTGATCTTTTTTTTGTTGCGTTTCTAAAATCTATTTGTCATTTTACAGTCACAACTTTGAGGCCGGAGATCGGCAAACTGATGTATAAAGATTACAAACAGGTATGGGAATGTATTTTGTTTTTACATATCAATTGATTTGTCTATTTTTCTAGTTTCCCCTTATTTAGTGAGGTTCTTCATATTTCTTTTTGTATTTTTGGCAGATTTCTGTTGCGGATCTGCCAGGCCTGATTGAGGGAGCTCACATAAACAAAGGCATGGGCCACAAGTTCCTCAAACACGTGGAGAGGACCAAGCAGCTCATGTTTGTGGTGCGTTGTGACTGAAATAAGTCATACGTTGAAAACTACATGTGTATACGATTTGAGGAAAACATGCAACCCGCCTCAAATGTGGTCAGAATAACCAGATGTTTTCTTTTTTCTGGCTGCAGGTGGATGTTTCCGGGTTCCAGCTGGCTAGTAAAACACCGTTTAGGTCGGCCTTTGAAGCCATTCAACTTCTAACCAAGGTGAGACTGATGATACGACTTTTGATCAAAACATATCCTAAAATCTTTCTAATAAAGCTCTTATTGTAAATAAAGAGTTGCATACATCTTTAGAACTTTTTTTGACCTTTCCTTTCTTTCACTTGACGCCTCATCCATCCATCTCATGCCATAAATATTTCTTTATCTCCCCTCCTCCTCTCTCACCACGGACTCAAGGAGTTGGAGTTGTTCAAAGAGGAGCTTGTGTCGAAGCCTGCTCTACTGGTGGTGAACAAAATGGACCTGCCTGACGCTGAGGACAAATTTGCAGAGCTGAAGGAGCAACTACAAAATCCAGCCGGTAAATTTGGCTTATTTAATAGCTTTATATTTGAATGAGATGTAGTTAAACATAGACGACTCTTTTGCCTTAAGATCCCAAAATAGGTAGCGATTTACCAACGTCCTCTGCGAATTATGGAATTCTAGGATGTGAGACATTTGCCAATGACGATAATTGTCTTATTCAGAAGATGGATATAATCAGTGAATATGAAAACAAAATGTATAATATTTCGTGAAGAATATTTAGCTGAAACCAACATAATGTAACAATGGTGCTATAGCAATCACCATTAGGCTGAATGCAGGGGAAAAGTGCCCTGTCATAATATACAAACAACCCAAGCCCTTTGAAACTCAAGCAAATATTAAAGGTCCATTCATTTATGAATAACTGTTTATAAGACGCAGAAAACAAGTGTATTAAATGCTAACACGCTTAATGCTATACCATCTCGATATGTAATAACATTACAAAATGCACATTTTTACTCAACTTAATGTCTTAGGGTTATTGTGTTTTAGTGTAGAACTATTTTCTGCAACTATTTATAAGATCATTGCTATATCCTCGGTTTTTCTTTTTTATAAGAAGCGTAATCAGATATCTTTGGGTTTTGAGCCTTGGAAGATATTTTGTAGACCAAACAATAAATCTAGAATATAATGAGAAGATAATTGATAAAGAAAATAAACATAGTAGCAGCCCTAAAATGAAGTGAATATGAATTCTGTTATCTCTCCTTCCTTTAGAGTTCTCTCATCTGCTTGCTGATGACATGATACCGAAGAACTACATGACCTTCAGACACGTGGTTCCTGTCTCGGCCCTCACGGGGTCCGGTATCGACCATTTGAAAAGTTACATACGGGAATCCCTCGATGAAGACGATGCAATGGAAAATAAAGACGTCCATCAGCAGAGACTGCAGACACTGCAGACACTGAAGCACAACTCACACACGTCTATATAAAGAACTTGGGCAACATTTCTGCTGGACAATGACGGATGGGTTGTTTCCAAAAAAGTTTCAAACCACATAAAGCTTAAAGCCAGGGGAACGGTGTCTCCTGAGAAAGCCCTCTGGAAACAGAAAATGCGGCTTTCAGCGCAGAACTGTCCCTGGAAGTCAAAAAATCCAATGTGGCTCAAAGGGTTGACCTGT
Organism: Gymnodraco acuticeps; assembly: GCF_902827175.1. NCBI lineage: Eukaryota > Metazoa > Chordata > Actinopteri > Perciformes > Bathydraconidae > Gymnodraco > Gymnodraco acuticeps. The sequence continues at coordinate 4,045,962 of NW_022990583.1, read as the reverse complement.
GCTTTGAATATTTGCTTGCTGGTCGAAGGTTATCAAAATCTAAGCCTCAGTCAACATGGCCCCTCTTTATTGAGTAACGATGCAACATACTTACCCATTTAAAGTATGTTGACCATCAAATGCAAAAGCAGCACTATGTTTTGAGCCAGATACATTTAATTATATTTCACCAGATTGTTCACGAAGATCAAGTTTGTATTTATTTGTTGTGTTGTGGCGATGCACTGATCCAACTTTTTCTTCATTACTGATCCACAAACCTCGACCCTGGGTATCTTCCAAAACAGAGTACGTATCCAATACTAGAGCTCTCCTTTTCCCTCCCAAGTTTAAAATATTTGAACTGTAAGGTAACAAGAGCCCGGGTGTTATTGTGGCGTCAAATCTTAACCTGCTTTATCTGAATGAATGTTAGGAAGAGAGGAACGCTGAACCTTAGTTAGCTAAAGCAGTGGATCAGTCATATCTGGCCATCATTGGATCAGTGCATCCTGTTATATTGTGTAATACAAATTAATTAATAAAGCAAGTTTTGATACAAGAAGTACAGTCTGAAGTTAGAAATATCCACATAGACAGATGTGTTGATGAAAGTTTTATTTTATATTAAATATATTACAATAATATAGAATAATTAAGAGGAAAAAAATATGAGGATTGATTTTTGCATCATAAGTCTGTACAGCATACAGGCAAAAAGAAAAAAAGGGGTGAAGTAAAACACAGCAACTGCAGTATTTATATTTAAACTAGTAGCCTACAGGTGAGGGAGGGTGGCTTCAAGGTTCCTGCAGAGTGCTGATGTGTCGGGCAGGATGGGACCACATGGTGGATGCTGGGCGGTGCATGAATACATTCAAGAGGAGACGTTTGGACATTTGACAGAAATCACGGCAGCCTGCGTGGTCCCATCCTGAGCGGAGAGTCCTCAGAGTAGCACAGTGCACCGTACATACCAACAGGACAGATGTCTCGCTGTAGCACAGTATGATGGTACAAATGTTTCTCAAGAGCTCTGAGATAAGGCTCTCTGCAGCCCTGGGACACTTACACACACTTTAAGAAGACCACAGCAAAGACAAGAAAGCTCAGGTAAAAGGCAAATCATGAGCCCATACAGACTTCACTTACATCATTATGTGTGTCCAAACCTTATATGATACCGAGGAGAAAATGCCAGAGGAACTGGCACTTCTATTGGCCCAGGGACAAATGTGTTTAAAATGAAAAACTCTCCATTGAAACTCATCAACACGTATAATTACAATAATGCACTTAATAACAGTTTGAATCGTTGCTGTACATAACGCTGAGAAAAAAGTGAAAATTACAAAGGTACTTAATAAAAAAGATACTAGTAGCAATATTAGTCCAATATTGTAAAGATCGTATTACCTATACAGTCCTAATGCATACATGAATTACAAATGAACAAGTGCCCACACCTGAACAAAAACTAACAACGGTAAAATGACGAACAGGAGGCCTTGAGACGACAATTTCTACACAAGGTAGAACAATGAGTCGTAACTGTACAAAGAACTTGCTTTTGGGGAGTGATACATTTCCAAAGTCCACCTTAAATAGTTAAATCAGCACAAAAACGGTGTCCTCCATTCTCACTAATGTTTAGACCCTGCGACTTTCTGCCATGAATTGTCCTGAATTTGCTTACAGTACGGAAAAAAAAAATTGGACAACAGCAAAAAGGCAATGATGGAGAAAAAAAGTCCTTCAGTGACATGCTTGTTTACCGTTATGGTCTCACAAATAGCCTACCAGAGAAATAACTTAATTTGATTATAGAACTGTCATGCTGTCGGTCTTCACAAGCTCAAACAGCAAGCACTGTACAGCATAGTTAATCATTTACAAGGCTAAATATCTCAATCAATACAGCTAAATCCAAAATGCACATTTCAATCACAGTTTCCAGATTCCTTGTCCTAATCAGGTCATCATCCGCACTCATGTTATTCTCACATCTCATCTGAGCCACCTCGTGTGCTGCCTATTGTAGAAAAAGGAGCATGTTGGCCTCAAAAACCTCCAAATGTAGAACTTAGGGAACTAAACACATCTTAACATTATCAATGGTGAATTTCCAAAAATGAGTGAAAATTGGCACGCCTATAACTACACCAAACACATCCCATTCATTTCTCTCAGGAATGGCACATAAAACTATTGAATTCTTCCTAAATAATACTCATCAACACTCTTAATGTGCCACAATCCACTCAAACAATCCTCAGTTATTACTGGATGTTTGTGTATTTCTCCCAGAGATGAATAAAAACCAGTGCTAAGATAATGTAAAAAAAACACCTTTACATTCTGCTGTGGATGGAGAAAGCTATCGAGGCCACAATCACACAGAAAAAAGCCAGAGGAGTGAAAAACAAGAGGACGGAAAATAGAAACACAGACAGAAGAACGAGCGCGGGGGTGTCTTACGCTTTTCTACAGAGAATCCGCTTCTGTCTACAACACAATACAGCAGGAAGAGACGACTCTATTGCCAAAATAAAAGCAAAAAACATACTCTGTGTGTATTTTCACTGTACATATGTACACAGCACAAACAAACCGAGGGGCAGGAGGAGCAGGGTGGGGTCAGGGGGTTATGGGCTATTACTGGTGATACTATATGGGTTACCTATGGTGGAGAGAAAGTACCTAAGCCTACAGAAAGTATTAAAATCACTGCCCCCTCGCATGCTTTCCTCTCAGATCAGACTTGGGTTCTTCTCGTCTCTTCAGTAGGAGGAGGTTGTAATAAACAGGGTTGTCTCATGCATACAGTGTTGGAGTTTCTACAGTGATTCACGTGCGTCAGAATGATCCAGAGGTGCAGAGTGATATGATGACCTGCTCCTGGCTCCACTGCTCCTTTTAGAGAGGAGCTCAAAACACGGGGAAGTGGCGTTGAAGTGGGTATGACGAGAGGGGATGTAAAGAGGTTGTGTGAGGTGTAAGATAAGGTTGGGGGTCGGGGGGGGTTTCCAGCCCCATAAATGAGGCCTGAGCAGACAGGAACAGCTCAGTCTGAGCTCCAGCTGATCTGGAGTGGATGTGGAGCTGGTTTCTCCGCCGGCAATCCGCATGGTCACCCGCTGAATGACGCCGTGTGGCGAGAAAAGCCTCGGAGATGCTTGTACACACTCACTCACACACACCTTTGCCTATTTCCACTCCAGTGGGGGGCTTTCTCTCCATTTCTCTTAAATCGTTTAGAGTCAATTTTGTTTCGTTTTTGTGTTTTTCATTCATAGAAAAGGAGACACAAGTGTAATTCCTTGAGATCTTTTGCAGAGCGGATAAGAAGGCGGTTATATCGATGTCTCCCACAGCTGAGGAGATAAAGGGGAAAGCGCAGGAAAGAGAGAGGGATGGGGAAGACAGAAAGAAAGAAGACATTAACATGTGTTCACCAATAGTCTTATTTGAGCATTTCATGATATAATGTAACAAATACCATGAGTTAATCTGACAGGGTTTTCTTTCTTTAAATGATGTAATGTGTAATGATTGACACTTGCCCTGGCACTCTGCCTGTTGGCTTTCCTCTGGTCATCGGGGAGGGGGGGCATGGGGTAAGGGTATCTCCTGCTGGATGCAATAGATCCTGTAGAGGAAGTGGGAGACTTGGCAGGGGACAGCGTCCTGAGGAAAAGAGGAAGTGGCATTATTAATAAAGTGCCTCTTATGTTCTGGTTGGTTTAGGATTAAGTTGGCCAAAGACACAGATGGATAAATGAGGCGAGACTCAGGAGCTAATGTTAGATCTGTGGCTTTGGGCAACATCCTCCTTCAGCTGCTCTAGTTTTCACCTTCTTTTGGAGAGAGGTTGGTCTTAAAAGCTTTCACTGCTGCTCCCCAAAAGCACAGAGACAGACAGACCATGTCATCTTTTAAACACATAGCTCAGCTTTTAGGGGCAACCTCTGTTCACAGTTCATGGTTCCCAGCAGCGGTGTGGGCATAGTCCTAGTTTCCTGCAACTCACATGCTTCACCTGCCACAGCATTACCGACACACATCATGCCAGGATTTGGAGAAATTCACCTTAAGATACTTCTATTGAACTAGTGTGTATTTGTAAAAATGTAGGATCAGTGTTTAAATGAGGAATGCTGGGAGCAGTGAGTATGATGAGGGGACTGGGACGACAGACCAGACCGGTGCTGGGTGAGAAACAGAGAGTCAGGGGGGAGATCCTGTCCAGTGAATCTGCCCCATGTGGTGCCTGTGACTTCTCTTGATTCAACAGAGATTTTTCTCCCAAGCAGCTGCTATTTTTTTGTTGTTGCTTTGAGCTGATTTAAGTTCTGAAAATAATCAGTTGAATCAGTCTGAAAATGTGTGTTTCGCTTTACTTCAAGAATCAGAGCTCCCTGATGTAAAATGTCTTCAATCCTATGGACTGTTTCTGTCCTTCATTAAATGTGAAAGCAGGCAGAGGGGTTTGCTCCTGGACAAGGTCTATTACGGTGCTGATTGATTGTGTTACTTTAAAACCAAACGGTGAAACTCTACAGTGCCAGGGCCAGAGCTTCCTTCTTGTTTTCAAGGAAACATTGTGGCTTGATTACAACGTTCCCTTGAAAACAACAAGGGAGCTATAGAAAGCTATAGACCTCTGACACGATCAGAGTGGCGGAGTATAGTTTGTCACAGCAGCTCAGTGAAGACGTCAACACGGACCAAAACATGTTTGGCTCTGGAGTGACATCACACTGAAGGCACGTGAGGTCACTGGGAGTGCACGTGAGGTCACCACACAGAACAACACACAACATGCAGCAAGGGACTGAGTGGGAGAAGGGAATACGGAGAAATTAAGAATGATGACTTCATGAATGAATGAATGTTTCTCTTGCACAGAGCCATTTTCTTTTCTGCAGAATGATTTGCTGAAAATAAAAATCTGCAAGGTAAAGTGCAGCTGATCAAAAAAGAAAGAATGTCTTCACTCAAACTAAAAGGAAAGTGAAAAAAACAAGTTTAATACCCAACTACCCCTTTTAGGAACAGCAAGTCGAACATGCCTGCTTCAATCTTTGAGATTTTACTTTAAAATGTCCAGATTCGACCTACAGTAATTGTTCATTTTCTTGACCAAGCCACAAATCAAACCAAAAGTGAGAGTCTTAAGACAAGCATGAAGGGTACGGGGCATATCCTGAAGTTATACCTAAGGTAAGGTCCTTGAGTGTTTTTATTCACATCTTCTACCCATTTAGTTACATCATAAAACTCTTTGCAGCGAGGGGTTAAATACCTGTGGGAGGGGGTGGGGGGAGGGGGGTTGATGGTCACAACACAAGGAGGGGGAGAAGAGAGAAAAGGAAGGAAGAGAATATAATTGAAAAGGACAGAAAATAAGCAAGTGTGGAGGGCAGGAGAGAGGAAGAGGACATATTTAAGAAAGCAGAGCAGAGCAAAGATATCCTGAACAAACACCAAGATGCAGTTGAGAAAATGGTGAGAAGATGGCGGACAGACCTGTGTGTGGTTTCTGATGGAAACGGCACCATGGAAATCACAAACAACTGTGTGGTGTGTCACAGGCTCAGTTGCATATTGGTTACATTTCATTCCAAGCAGTTCGCAGTCAGTCTCATGCTGGCAATGAGAACAGAAGCACTAACGCAGCAGGCTGGGAAGCAGCCAATGCATAACGTTCATCCACAGTCAACAGGCATAATGCAAACACTCGTTTAAGGTGAGTAAAGATTTAGAGGGGTGGTACAGTCTCACAAGAGCAACGAGTTTACACTGCTAGAGACGATGTGATCTTACAATCCTTTGACTAGCCTTCAGCGCTCGATGCAACATAATCGATACCTCTGTTTGAGGAACATTTGAAGGGAAGCATAAAGAGTTGTAATCTTTTTGCAGACACAATACAACTTACCTACTGATAAGGAAATGTTCTTATTGTCAACAAATCTAATGACATTTATTACATTGATCCTAATGTGGTAACAGCAACAACTGGGGTCAATAGAACATACTGTCCTGGTCATTGTTAGACCTTCACGGTTAAATACACCTAAATGAGCCACACAGACACTGTTTCATTCTTGTCAAGGCTGTAAGTACTCTCACATTTTTGTACATCCTGTGTACAATGCTCAATGACCTCACAAAATGCCGGGACTTACTCTGTGGAGTTGGAGCGAGCACGGAACTTCTTTCCTTTCAGTTTCTTACGATTCCCACTCAGATTTCCTGTAAAGAAACAAAACATAAACACACTCTTTAAATACAATGATCTACAATTAAATGCAAAATAGTTAACTGGGGGCGATATTTATGGTAGGAGAGAACAATTAGAACCATGAGAAGGGCTGTGATGTGTTTGTTTCCTCAAAACAAATTCAGGCAATGGGCGACAGAGGGGCAAAAGTAATAAGTTGTAGAGAAAATGTACTTAAATTATCAAGACATTTTCTTTTTTTGAGGCCCCCATATGATGTTAGGTAATCATATTGGTTTATATTAGTAAACTTTATCAATTTCTTAGGAAAAAACGAATTTGCCACCAACTCATCTCATACAGACATAAACAAAATCTGCATTCTATACACACAATACAACAAATAAATAACATAATGAAGAGCAATTTTTTTGCTCACATTTGCTACATACAAAGACCACTTCTAAAAGTGTTCATTTACAAATCTGAGAACAAAATATCAAATCAAAAGTGCAAAAGAGCAGCAGAGGTAAGGGTTTTCTCTCCCTGTATGAACTATGTGGGGATTTGTGCGTTACCTTGCCATGAGTTGCTTCTCGGTCGCCCATTTTCACAGATGTCAGAGATGTGTTTGGCATCTGGGATTCTCTCGCTCCACGAGTGTGATAGGCCATTAGATCTACACACACACACACACACACACACACACACACACACAACACACACACACACACACACACACACACACACACACACACACACACACACACACACACACACACACACACACACACACACACACACACACACACACACACACACACACACACACACACACACACACACACACACACACACACACACACAGCGGGGAATATTATCAGATCATCATTGTCCTTATAAGCTGCAACAAATCATGTAACGCTTCTGCTCTGGTTGCATTAGTGGAGAAGACGGACAAGCTGAATATGAAGACACCATCGCAGCAGATGGCAACATTAGGAAACGATATCATGGCAGCTGAAATTGACATGATATGAGAAATGTAGTAGCAAGATTTGTTCTGCTTGACTCTCCATTAGCAAAATGTGCATCATTTTGAAAACATTTGGATTCAAAGTCAAAATGTGCGCAGAATGAGGCACATTATGAAAGCCATGATAGTAACAAAGCATGATATAAACACACCAGTGTCCCAACACACACACACATTGCCAGCAAATGAATGAGTGATGATGAGATGGCACACCTGAAGCCAAACACTGAGATGTTCTGAGAAATGGATGGGATGGAGGGAGTGAAGGACAGGGAGCAAATCTGACGGCAGGCTGACCTCTTCTTGGAGCTGCAGCCGGAGTTAGTGCTGACCCCCGGAGGCATGTCACTGTAAAATGAGTCTGCATCCCCAGGCTTTGTTACATAGTCACCTGGGGGCATTTGCCTGGAAATACAGAAGAATGCTTTTAGATATGAAATGCCAGAAGTAATCACCCTTCATACTGTAGTTATCTTTTATAAATCTGTGATAATCAACAAATACAAATAAAATAATGTTTGTTCTTGCTTTGAGCGGTATTTTTTGATATCCTCCAACTTGCCATATAATAAATGTTTCTAGTAGTATGTGCCACAATTGGATTAGTATAATGAATATACATGTAATTGTATTAACCATAAGACAACAAATGTAAACCACTGATGGGAACAAAAACAACATTAGCTTTTTTTGTGTATAAAAAATACATTATTTACAGGACACTTGCTCTCAAAACTTGTAACTGTCATGTATATTAAACTCAAATGCAGCACATTCAAAAAATAAGTTTAAATGAGCAAACCGGCAGAATCTTCGGTGAACTTCAGATTCTTCATAGCGTCTCTGCTTGTAGCTCCTGTGAAGAGTAGGGATAATTCTCAGTCAAAAAACAATAGAATATATTTGGCTAAATGGTTAAATTGCATACTACAGTATATAGCAGTTTCTCCCAGCCTTATTGACTCAGGACCCCTCAATACAAAGCCATTTCCGTTGCCCATGTCCATTGTTGCTAACTTTGTTTATTGATTATTGGGAGCCCTTAAGGTTTAAGTTTATTTATTTATTTAATCGTTTATTTGGCAGGGACAATGCACAGTAATGAACACTTAAAACATTCAATTGTATCAAGTGTAACAGTGCCAGATTTAGCTTTGACCTCATTTCCATCCGTCTCCCTGTGATGCCTATTTGGGGTCCTGATCAACAGTTTGGGATCCATAAAGCATCACTAGTGCAGGCTGAGGGACTCACTTGTAACCCCAGGCTGTAGCAGCCAGGATGAGGGCGAGGAAGAGGATGGAGCCTGCGATGGCCCCGATGATGATGTTGGTACTGGTGTAACCTAAGACAGTGGGAGAGAGGGCAGTGGGGAGGAGGCGGTGTGTTAATTGGATGTGTGTCTCTTGTTTCCTGAATAGTGGGGACACAAGGGGATACATGAACCACAAACCACTGCAGCAGAACACAAAAACACAGTACACTTAGCAGGAGAAGTGTCAAAGGAGAACAGGGGGGACAAACCGAGAACAACCAAACTGCTGTCAGACTTTAGCACTACTCTGAGGGGAACCTACAGTAGGTTCCCATTCAGGACAACATTACAAACTGCTTGTTTTTAACTGAATGAAGGTTAGAATTAGTGGACGAAGGTGAAGCTGAAGGTGGGGTGAGAGAGGAAGAGGACCAGGAAATGACATCAAAGACAGGACAAATACAATGAAAAGGAACTCAAATCTGACCTCAAGTCACTCCGTCAAAGACATCAGCCTGTCGACAAAGAATGAGTGTGAAAAGAATGACAAAAAAAAATAATGACATGCATGGTTCAGTGAATACAAATGCAGACATGAAACCCAGCACAGAGGCTAAAACAAAAAAAAGAAAGAAAAGCTTCAAATTAATATTTGTGAATGGGATTTTAAGTGAGTGAAAGGTGGCTAGAAAGAGTTGATGTGTAGAAAGTAGAGAAGAATGACAGAAAGGTGCAGATAATGTGAGCTGAAAACAGGTTAGGAGAGAGGCATTGAATTGTGTAGAGGGTTAACATCTCTCACCAGAATCTGGGGCGGTGGGTCCGACCACGGGATAGCTGAGAGGAGACGTGGAGTTACAGTCCTCTCCCGCCCAGCCCAGGTTACACACACACTTCAGCTCACTGCTGCACACCTACAGTAACAGAGAATATTCAAAAACCTGCATTCTGAACTCCCACAGTACATGTTGTGCTAAATAGCAGGGACTAGCACGATATATGTTTTGGAAAGACTGTTGTGTGACATGTTTTGATAAAATAATTAGTAACAAAGTGTGTATGCTTATAATGCAAACATATTCATGAACAAAAGGATACACCTGATCAGAGAAAGGTGCTGTGACACCAAAATAAGTGTGCAATTAAAAATGTGCCCCACATCCTGCCCATAAATAACGAATGTGTTGATATGGTATTCAAAAGGCCGAGTGTAGTTTATGGTTTCAGGGAGTAATGCTGATGCTTTGAAATGTGTAACCTGTATATTTATTAAGTAACATTATTGTTAGCAAGCTCATTCAAGCAAATAAGACATTACATTATATAAAGGTTGTTTCTCAACTTTATGTCAGAACCTGTTGTTGAATTGATCCTATTGCATTCTTATAAAAAAGAAACACTGACCTAAATAACCGTATTAACTATTTGGAGCTAAATAAAAACCGACATATCCGACTTACACACAACACTCTGGGGCTTGAGCTGAGTGGCTGAAAGAGTATTTGTGTGTTTACCCCGTGTCCGGAGCAGACCATCTTGTCAGTGGACCCGGGACAGGTGCTGAAGTTGAACTGTTGGATCTGGATACATTTGTGATTGAAGCAGATGCGGTCGGTCCCACAGGCCGTCCCGTCCTCGACGTATCCCAGGTCAGTGTCTCCGTCGATCACCACGTGAGCCCCGCTGAACAACAACCATGAGTCACTCACAAAGCATTTAACGTGATAAAACACTCACAGCAAAGTACAAATATTTCCTTCCAATCTTAAAATTAGTTGACTAGTAAAAGTAGCCTTTCAGCGGTGCCTTCTCGTTTTAACAGCTAGAAATACAGAACGAGGGAACCAAACTACTCCAGAGAAAAACTTACTGACTGTATATTTCAGGATGTATTTCAATGATGTGTACCTGCAGTCAAGAGAAGCACTGTGCCGGGCCACTGAGAAGGAGGTGAGTCCTCCCTGCATCTCTCCAAGTCGCGGGGAGGGGGAGATGTTGGAGCACAGCAGATACCCACAATGAACATCCCTGAAACACAAAGATGCAGCCAAACATTATGGAGAGTGAAAATAGGACGTTAACAGAAGTGCACAGGGTTCGGTCACAGAAGGTCTCGCTCACTGTTTGTTACACTGGATCCAGGTGTCCTTGTCCTTCCCACAGTTTCCCTTCTCTGTCCCCTCGATGTTCAGCTTCTCGTAACAGAACTTATCGGCCGCTGTTGCTTCTGGGGGAGACACACACAGTGAGCATTAACATCTATGGCTTTAGGAGTTTATCTCAACCAAAGGTGTTATTACAGAGATGCACATGGTCTTTGCAGATTTGCCGATACCAAATAAATGTGCATAAAGGAATATCACACGTACTCTCTCCCCAGATGTACTTGCACTGTCTGTCTTTGGTTTTGCATCTTCCATTGAAGCAGCGACCCTGGAGAGAGAAATATAGTGTCAAACCTTGAGTCACAGTTTACATTTAGTGAATGTACCCATACTATAACAATCAAACAAATGTTTAGCTGTATCCTCAAGCCATATAGATGCAGCAAAAATCACCTGTGCAGAAGTAAAGACTTCTTAAAAGTAAGGTATCTGAATATCTCACCTGGTCCTTTTCACACGTGTAGCCATCCATCTTGTGCACATTAGCTGGACACTGGAAGAGAGCAAAGAACAATGTGATTGACTGTAGGAGTCTTGCACATCCTGTGATTTTCTGAAGATGAGGTTTATAGCTGCAGCTGCAGGAAACTGCGAGGGAGGCTCACCTGGCTGGAGTTGCCTGTGCAGTTTTCTGGGATGTCACAGTCGTTCACTGCATCTCTGCACACGACTCCCGCAAACTCCATCTGCAGCAGCACACAATGAAGGTCACACAGAATGTGAGTGTTTGTAATTGGGCTTTGTGTCAGAGGAGCTCAATCAGGAAATGTCAACCATCTGCACCAACTCTCTCTTTCCTCTTGACATCCCAAAGTACCATTAGTCCAACTTTGACAATGCTGTGTAGCAATTAACAAATATTATTTAGCAGACAGCCTGGACTCAACATATTTTACCATCTCTACTGTAACTGTAAGGATGTGTTCTTTGTTAGCCATGTTTAAAACAGAGATGTTCAAAATGAAAGTAAATCCATGTGGAATTGGATTTAAAGACATAAAAAGGCATAATCCTTAGGGGTGGTATGAATAGTCTTCTCTGTTTAACCAAATACAATCCAGTAGAGAGTGAAGGTGTGTCCTGCACTGTACCTGGCAGCTGTTGCAGCAGAGTCCGTTGCTGCACTTGGAGCCTTGGGTCAGGGTGCACTTGTCACAGCAGGCCTCCCCCTCTATGGCACACTCCTAAAAGACAAGCACACAAACAGAAACTGATCTTAGTTGTCGTCATTAGACTTGAGTTATTTCATGTAACACATAATGACCTCTAAATCATTTAAACAGACATCTCTCTGGACATACTCTGGTATTATCACTGTGTATGCAGTGCATGCATATGACTTTATTTCATTGCTTTAAATGACCTCTTATTAGTGTGACACAGCAGGTTTTGTTGTTGGTTAATAAGCAAACTACTGTCAATTATGATGATTATCAAGCTATCCCTTTAGGGTACTACATCTCTTTATTAGCATGAGAGAGTCTTCAGTGATTTAACTTACCACCGGGCTGCCACAGTCACACTCCTCTCCCGGCTCCACAAAGCCATTTCCACAAATAGGAGGGTCCAGCAGCTGAGGAGGGAAAGTATCATTTGTATTTAAAATGATAAGAAGCAGAGGTGTACATAGTACTCAGATATTTCACTTGGTGCAGAAGTACTCTTTTACAAGTTATATCCAGCAGTCAAACTTAACTAAAGTACAAAAGCACAACCCAACAGTATAGTCCCAAAGGTAAAAAGACTCATTCTGCATTTACCTATTTCAGATATAGAATATATTTTGTATTATTATTAGATACAAATTAAGTAGTATGTGTTCATCACTTGAATGTTGCAGCTGAATAAAGAGGAGTGTAGTTTGTGAATTTCACTAAGGGGTCTACACAATTTATATAATGAATGTATAATAACATATAATACATTATTTGTTTATTATGTTTTGTATTGATAATCTGAATCTTCATGGTGCAACTAAAGTTAGCAAATACATGTGCAGTAAAACAATAAAATGTCCTCTGAGGCGTAGTGGATGTAAAGTAACATTAAATGGAAATACTTAGTAAGTAAAACTTAAAATTATACTTAATTACAGTACTTAGTTCTATCATTCTAACACTGCTAAGAAGACACATGTATGTTTATGAGTGAATGTGTGAGTGTGACGTACCTTCAGAGGTTTGTTGAACAGGCAGGCTCCTCCACCGCTGTTCAGAAAGTTATAGTACTCCTCCACGTTGCAGTCGGAGAACCTCTTGGGCAGGTAGAATCTGTTCAACACAACCGCAGCACATTATGCAGTTACCGTGGAAACACTACAGACTGCATCTTTACATAATACCGGGAGAGAGGGGGGCTTGTTCCCCACAAACAAATGACAGGACAAAACACTTAGAAAATATATTGTTTTGACATTTAATACCGCACATTTAATGTCAGTGCAATAGACAGTGTCATATTTAATCAAGTTTGTGTTTCTTACACTGTACCATAAATATTTCAGGATTTACCCGTGTTGACCATACTCACAGTTTAGAGAAGATCCTTACTACAACATGGAGGTATTTATACAGTAGAGCTAAGATTGTGAAGTTCATATGGAGATATATGTAGGATGTGAATAAGGTCTAAGTTGCATTTATATGAACTTGTCCTGCATGATGAATGTGGTCGATGATTCACAAAATCAGTTATTGCATTATCATGTGACACTGAAATGATCACCTCAGTATTCAATAGATTCTCACTAGTCTTCTGAGAAATCAAGCTCTTAACTCTGAAATGCTCTGAGTGATTGCTTCTATTCACTTTGAGTATAAATATAATATCCTGCTGGATGATACACTCACTTGAAGCACAATCAACATCTGAAGTAAATCTATTCCAATCAGATGTCCTGCATTCATCGACTCAAACCTGAGCAGCACTTAGATGTCATCTTCTGCTGCGCCATTGGTCACTTAAAGCTCATTACGCTGCTGACACATGTTTAACTAGAGAGCTTCTGGTAGTGTGGCTCATCAGGAGACATTGCAATAACAGACAGACTCAGAGAGAGGTCGTCATTGTTTGATCTGAGATGGGGCTAAATGAAGCCACCGGCAGTGATTATGGTTGTATTAAAAACCAGTAATGACAACTTGATGACAGATGAAGCACACTACAATATTTCAGGTTGATTCAATCAACTGATACGGTTTTAAGTTGTCCCAACTATAACAGAGATTTACATCTTTGATTTAGAAATGTGCGTTAGTGCGTTTTCTGGTCAAAACCTTGTAGTGTTGATCCGCTTTAAACAGTAATAATGAGTGAAATGAAGAACATGCTGGAATGATTCACTGATCAATGATACACCAGGAGAAATATAAATGTTAGCTTGTGGACTAATATTATTATTCATATTTTTCATTTCACACCTTATAGGAAAGTATGAAGATATGAATAAATAAGGATATAGGAGATTAAAACACAGTTTCTATTGTATTATTTGCACATATCCAGAAAAGGATTCACTAACATCCTCTATCCTTCTTCTAAGTGACTTCCTCAATAATTCCTTCTTTTTTTTCATGGCAAAATCTATTTTGTCACAAGAAGATAAGAGAAAGTAAACAAACAGAAAAAAAACAATATATAGAAACTATTTGAAATCCTCACTTGACCGTTATGCATGTCGACACACACACACACACACACACACACACACACACACACACACACACACACACACACACACAGACACACACACACACACACACACACACACACACACACACACACACACACACACACACACACACAGAAGCTAAACCCTGTGAGAAATGTGAGAACAGTTAGTAGTAGTAAGTTAAGTTGATCAGACATGCAGGTGCTGAGGGATAGAAAGAAAGGTCCGTCAATGGACATGACTGAGGTCATTGAATACAAACGTCTGAAATACCATTGACTTAGATTATCTGGGCCAGGTCCACTCACAGGTGTTTGGCTGACAGGAGCTCAGAGCCCCCTGTCCTCTGTCAAGACATTACAGTAGGTTTATTATTGCAACCCAATCTAGCAGAACATGGACAGGGAGTGTTAGGGGAGTGCACTGTCGTTTCAGGGAAATGAGGTAGTAAAATATTGGCCTAAGATGAGAATGACATTGCAGACTGTATCAATCGGTTAGACATGGACAAAAGGAACTGATGAGAAGTCCTGACTTTCAAAGGGCAGGAGGGAGGAAGTGCCTCTCAATAATTAATAGAAAATAATCTTGGCGGAATACACATAAATTACATGTAAAATTGTACAAAATTAGTATGAAAAATACAGTCAGAGTATAATCAAAGGTCATCAGACTGTATTTGTTCATGTAATTTGAATAAAGAAAGAGAAGCTGGGGCCACAGAGGCTGCAGCGCTGTTGGATGAGATGGGAAAGGTTGTGATGACGGACAACCCCTCCGAGGCACAGCACAGGCAACGTTTTAGCCAAGCTTCTGCTCACCTGCTGTCCCATTCGGGATAGAGGGGGAACGCAAGAAGTATTTAAGAAGAGGGGTATATATACACATACACACAATGCTTAGGCTTTTACACACACACACACACACATCAGAATGCTCACAGCAACATGTTAGTATAAACATGACAGATGTACACAAATTCATGATTAATGCAAGAAAGAAATACACTGATTTATCATCTGATTTCTAATCCTAGCAAGCAACCGATTACAAAACACATTACTGCTGAAAGAAGCCCCATGAAGTTATATAAACAAGTCATAAGGGTGATACCATAGACTGTATATATATAAAGGGTGATACACATAGGCTGACACCTAGTGGTGAATTATCAAACTACAATAACACTTTAGGGGATGGAAATATTGATATCAGCATGTTCACCCTGCCAACAATGTTATATTTTGATGAAGATTAAGACATCTATGTTATTGTCTATAAACTTTTTTGCAGAGTGGCTTTACGCTAACTGTGATACAATAAATCTAATTGGTTTACATAATCCCTTTCAACTATAACAAAATGAAATGCAATTCAAATTGGAAACATAAAATGTCCACAATTAATTTGAGTTTTGACCGCACATTATTTACAAGCTTTAGGACAAATTTCATGTGACACTTTGGTGACAATAGCCGTCCATTGAAAAAAGAAATGAATTTAGTAAATAAATGTGAAATCATTTTTTTTGTTAAGTGTGATGTTAGCATTAAACCAAAATGCATTGTATCCAAACAAAATGTATCTAAATCTAAATGGACGAACTGTATGCCAGTTGCTTTTCCGTCATATCGTTTGTTGGGCAAACACAAACTCTTTCTCTGTTGTGGTTTTAAAGTCATGACTTTAAAACCACAAATGTTCTGTAAAAGTAACTTACCCAACATCATCCATGATACAGCCCGTCCAACGATCATCACACTTGCACTCTCCTAGAATAAGAAACACGCGACATATTTGTATTGCTTGGAAAGGAATCTTGAAAAAAAGGATGCGTGCTGGAAAAGTAATAATTAAAAGACTCATTAAGATTTAACTTTGTACCATTGAGGATCCTCTTCTTGTCAGAGAAGATGCCGATGTTCTGTCCAAGTGACTGGGCGAGGGTTATGGACATCTCATCTGCTTTCCCATACTGATGAAGAGAGGCAGACAGAAAGAGAGACAGACAGAGAGCGAGGCAGAAAATAAACAGAATAAGTGATAAGAAAGGTCCGAACAACTATTCAAAATGTTATAACAATCACAATATGGCGGACTGCACATTTAAAATCACAGGAGAAACAATATTAGTTATAGGCTAAACATGTTTCAAAAATGTATTTAAAACAAAATATTTTGTGCAACAAAGATATCCATAGATGCTCCAAAAATACAACCCCACTATAAAAATGTAAATATTTGTAATGAAAATGAGAATAATTAGTAAGAAGGATCATTCCTTTTAACAGTAAAAAGAGATAGCTACAAATTCCCCTCATGTAAAATAAAACTGCAGTATACAACAGAAATAAATGTACATTATTCACATTTACTGTATAAAAGAAGAGAGAGCATGCTGGAGGTGTTCAGTGAAAAGATTATGGTTTAAATCCTCTATCTAATCAAAAGTGAATTGAATTAAGAGATTTTGGAAATCTGTTCCAGACTCACCTCATTGACCCCCCCTCCTTTAGTGAGGGAGCAAACGCCTCCCATGTAGGAAGCTCCCCCCCAGTTGCTATGGAAACGATTCCCTCTGATGAGAAAAGAGATGTGTTTAATACAAATATCCATTTAAGAAAATATCCCGAGAGCACCAGAACATATTTCTGAGATGTTTCGACTTACGAGAAGAGGTGAACAGAGTCGCATTTCTCCTTGATGAAGTCTTTTCGATACTTCATAAACTCCTTCAGCGTCACCATCGAGTCGACATCGATGTTGAATTTGTTGTCAGCTGACCACGTTTCCATGGCAACCAGCACAATCCGGGTATTGAGCTGTTCCTTGAAAATCTGGGGAATTAAAAGTATAACATTTAATGTCAGTGACAGTTATCGTTATAAACTAAAAGTGCAAAGACAGAAATGACTGATTGATATTAAAACTGACTTCATATTCATCAACATCCCAGCTGTCTGTTGTTACAGCCAGTCAGTGAGATCAGTCTGATCCTGCCACCAGACAGCAGCACACTACAGGCAGCTAGACGCAGTCAATACGGGGCATAGTCTGAAGGACCGGCAAATAATAATGTTTGCTCTCATAAGATGGGAATCTATTGGGGTACTGGGGCCAGACAAACACTAGAAGAGAAGAGGACAAGAGCAAAGCCTCTTTGTTTAAGCTGAACGCCTCAAAACAGAGCAGAGGAAGTATCAGAAATATATGATGTTTGCGTGGTTATATCACAATCCAGCATAAAGAACTTCACCTAGCAGCTCCACTTCAGTATGTACACATTTAGTCTCATCTTCGCCATATAGTATAGTCTGCTTCAATACAGGTGAGAAAATAAATAACCGGTGATCTTTAAAAAGAAAACCCAGTGTTGAAGCCGTTTTGCTGATTGGCCTTATGTCCAGAAATCTTGCATTATCTTGTAGTTTACGAATCAAGCAAGGATATATGATTCAGGAAATAGATTTAGGTAATTATTGTTAAACTATTTTCTGGGTTTTTCCAAAGATCGCCAGTATTTATATATCAGTAAACCGGATGCTCAGCTCTGTGACTCAAAAGTTGAGTTAATACATAAAAAACTGGAGCTAGAAACAACCTTAACCCGCTAGTCTGCAAATAATGGAGAAATATCTCGTACTTTTTGCTGCTTTGTAAAAGTTATTTCAATCATGCACTTTCATTTATAGATACTCCTTTCTTACACTACGGTTTACTCTACAGTGACCCTCTGTAGTAGACATTGGTTGGTGAAAGAGGCCATAACGGTGACATCTCCTTTTCCAGGACTAAGCTAAGTACTTGTTTTACTGAATAACATCTATAAAGATTTTACTTTGATTCATTCATTGTATATTTATACAAGCTCTGTCTTACAAGTAATTGCTGTAATATATATCACATCATACACTGGGGATAAAAGGCAACATGGACATGGAAATCAATGTATATGTCCCAAATAGAGTCGGCTTCATATGATCCTCTTCAAGGGCACGACCAAAAGCGTGACCTTTCCTGAGCCTATCAGCTTTCAGACATGACCCTGTGGCAGGTCAGATTTCAGCAGCACAGCAAACAGATGTGGCTACGAATAATGAAACATATAAATATCTGCCTCAGTACTGATGGGATGCCACTGCTGTTTCAGGCCTCTGGAAACTCATGACTGGCTGGTTAATGGCCGCACGCAGCATATTATGGACCAGGAGAGGTTTTAAATGTAGGGAGTGAGGTTGGTTAAATGAGAAATCAGTGCAATGTGCGCTCAGCTCTAATACCTGGGAGTGCTTGTGGCAAGCTTTCAGGAAAAAGATCAATACAATTCTTACCATGTCAGCCATATTGACCACTGACTTAGCATAGTTATTCGTGAGCCCAACAGAAAGCCGATGCTTCTTGTACTGAAGAGAGAGACAGAGAGAGGGAAAGAGACAATGAAGAAATGTTGGATTCATAATGTGGAACAAATTCATTTTAATGTGTAAAAGGAGCCAGTGTTTGCAGATTCGGTTTTCTCCAAATATCACCTTTTGTTTGTAAAAAACGTCAGACCCGGTGGATTTGGCATTTAGATGTTTTTTGCACAATTTAAGGTAGCATTTGGAGCTATTTATAACTAATCATTTCACAGTTTACAGTCAATTAGAATTGTACATCCATAACATATTTGCTTACCATTAAATGGTCATTGATCACCATCAACTCAACGTATTTGGTCTCATCTTCTACACTGTGAGACACACTTGGAGCCTAAGAGGAAAAACACAGTTTGCTACTTTAGTTATAAACACAGAAAGAGAGACATGGTTTTCTCCATTTTCCTCCACACGACTTTTAAACATCACACACGGTAAACACAAAGATCAGCTTTTGTCTCATGCGTCACCAAGAAAAGAAAAAAGTAATTTATAACAGGTGAACTTTGCAATGCTAAACCAGGTTTGTCTGTCTTTCAAATACCCAAATAAAGATGAGAGCAGCTCTGAGTGCTGAGAGACCAACAGCTGCAGGCATCTATGCCTGAGAAAAGATGAGCAAGCAGCCTCTACTTGCAAGGTAAATATTTCATGAGGAAGAAGAAGACGAAGGCAAAAGCGAAGAAGAAGAAGAAGACCAAGAAAAAGAAGGAGAAAAAGAAGAAAGGGTGGAGAGCTGTCGTGTAGGAGGAGATGAGGAAACAGCGCTCTCGTTTTAGCTTTGTGAATTTACATAAAACATACCGGGCGAGGAAACAGTTTGATGATCAGGGCAAACAGCATTCAGAGCATTTCACATATGCACACCATAAAGTGACGTCACTCATTAGCACCCATCTGCTATGATGACAATTTTCCAGTAAATATGGCTGCAGAGGAGACGTACCTGTCTCTTTTTTCTCCTGTGAACAACTTTTGACCCGGGAAATGGGGGGCTGGGAAAAGGCGGCTCTGGAAAATCACCTAGTAAACAGAAACATTCAATTAAATGAAAATGTATTTTTTTAATGAAACTATGAATCAAATTCTTTCCATTACTTAATTTATTATCTTACCATTGAAGAGATCATTAAATCCTTCATGCCCTGCAGATTTATATATCATGTGAATGCGGACATCTCCCTGAAAGACAGAAAAATCTGAGTTTAATGAAGTTCATCAGTTCACAGGCCAATATCTGAGTTTGTAGCTCACACAATAAAGTACACCTGTCAAACTCAGGGTTGTTAATTATTTGGACAGACACACCTACTATAATCATGCTATAAAAAAGAAAAGTATAGAGGGACCGGCAACTTCTCAAATTGAAATCTTGCACATAGTCAATCCATCAAGCCTACAGAAATCCTACAGGCACTCGTCAAAAGAATATATGTAAGTCAAAAGTCTCAAAGGTTACGGATAACTTACTCACTCAGGATCATAAAAAAATGTATGTATCCTATAAAATATGGCCAACCCTTCCTATCTCACAAGACTGAACCACATAAGTGTTTTAAAAGATTATTCTAATGTGGCTTAAGCTAACCTATATAATAAATATTCTCTTTATTGTACACTTAGGTTTTAATGTTTTTCATTTTTACGTCTTCAATTGTATTGTCTGTGCTCTGTCAATGTGTGGCTCTGTGCATTAAAATGTTTAATTTCAGGCATCTGTTTTACTAAGTTACATTTGTTTTCAAATTGAATGTATCCTCAAGCGTGCTATTTTTGCTTTGTCTGAACTTCTAATTTTCCATGTCTATTTTATGATCCCTGTGATTTTAATACTCTGCGCGCATGCGTCAAACCCCTGTGAGACAACACTGAGGGCAGACACACCCACATCCTGTTTACGTTCGTCTTAACTGTACTTCAGTGAAAAGAACTCTGGGTTGTTCTGATTGTATAAAGTCAGAGGAGGACCAGGCTGAAATGAGACTGCCTTCGATCTAAGTACGACCTCACTGCTGGAAATACAAGGTATGGTGGTCTATGTTTATGTAGTTTATGTAGTAGCCATGTCTGAGTTTCACAGTGAGGAATTCGAGACGCAACAGGTTGTTGTAATGCTAACTTATTAGCCATCATCTTGCTAATTAGCTAATTTAACAAACTAGCTTCAGGGTTAAATGCTGGTAAGCCAGCCAATTCAAACATATGTATTATTCATTATTTAACGTTTTTGACAGTTTAATGAACACAGTTGATGTATGAGGCTTTTGATCAGGATAAAATTGTGTTTTCCAGTTAGCCTCAGTCAACGGGCTAAATAGCCTGCCTAAATGTGGCTAAGCTAGCTGTTGAAGCTACTCAGACAGGCGTCATCTGGCAGGCTTCATGTGATCATGGCTTCTTAAACACCAGGTATTAGTTAGTTAATGTGTAACGGTAATCACAAAATTATAATGCAATATAACAGGTGTTAATGATGATGCAGTCATCATCGACCACTGCTGATTCCACTTGTTGTAATGATGACTGCATTGTTTATAAAAAGCACATAGTGTGTAATTCACGTGTTCTGTGAAAACAGTAAAAAAACGATATCATAATTATAAAGAATATAATAACAACATAGCACATCTGAACAGAACAAACATGTGACAATAGGCTTTTTTAATTTAAAGATATATTAAAATGTTACAGATACAGTTTGATAATCATTAAAGGATGCTGCAGACTGTAAAGCTAAATATAAAATAGCTTGAAAAACATTGCCTGAGGCTTCACTTAACTATGTGTTGGCCTAACAATTCATAAAATAAGTACATTTTCAGACAACTTCGTGACAAACTAGTTACCTCTGAAAGAGGCAAATCTGTGATCTGATTTAGTTGTTTGTATTATATTAAGGCATAAGATAGTTTCTAAATATAAGTTTCCACACAGTCATGATCAGTCAGTGTTGCATGCTGCTACAGAAAGACACTTCTAATTCAGTCGCTCATTGTCTGTCTGTACAGTTTATGTAATGCACTGCAGTATAGACACTCTCGCCCTGCAAGCTCAGCTCCCAAGTCAGTCTTACTTTGTTTGCTAATGAAATGAGAGCATTGTTTCTCGGGGACAGCATTTATTGGGTCAACTACACTGTGGTGAATAGAAGTACAGGGGGGTTGCCCATAGCTAGGTCAGTCTGTGGCACAGTTTACTTTTTTCAATAGTAATGGGGCCATTCGGAATAACTTGTATAACCATGTATTTTTCTTTGTCCAGAAAATAGGTTTACTTTAGTCACATTGTGGCCCAGTTGATTTCCACTGCAGTGACCAGCCACTTCTTTCTGACATCCTCTCTTTATTTGTTCCAACAGGAACCCTCCTCGTGGCCTCAGTTCCTGTCAGCACCACCATGTCGTGCCGGGATATCCACGCCACCAACGCTTTTGCCTTCATCCTTGCCTTTGTTTGTGTGGGAGGGCTTGCTGTGGCAGCATTAATCCCACAGTGGCGTGTAACAAGACTCGTCACCTTCAATCGTAATGCCAAGAATATCAGTGTGTATGATGGGCTGTGGGCTAAATGTGTGAAACAGGATGGCTATTCTGGATGCTACTACTATGATTCAGAGGTATTACTTTGAGAATTGGGCTCTCCTGTTTTTCTTGTTTTTATATTTTTCTGTCCTCAATTGTCCTAACAAATGTCTTGTCTTCCCAATTTTTCCAGTGGTACTCTAAAGTGGACCAGCTGGATCTCCGGCTTCTGCAGTTCTGTCTTCCTACGGGCATGATGTTTGGCTCTCTGGCCTTGCTGCTGTGCATGGCAGGAATGTTTAAGACCTGCTGCTGCTCAGACAAGCCTGAACCAGACATTAAGACCATCAGATTCCTGGTCAACAATGCAGGCTGTCACCTGGTGGCCGGGACGTTTTTGTTCTTAGGTGGAGCTATTGCCATCGCACCCTCAGTATGGTTCCTTTTTCGGACCAAGGAAATGAACATTAAATATGACAACATTTTTTCCGATGGCTTTGCTGTGTATGTGTCTATAGGCTGCTCTGGAGGACTAATGCTGGCCGCCCTGCTAATGTTCATGTGGTACTGTATGTGTAAAAAGTTGCCTTCACCCTTCTGGTTGCCTCTGCCCTCTATGCCTACCTCTCTGTCCACCCAGCCTCTCACTGCCAACGGATATCCTCCCTCCCCAGTGTATGGCCCTCAGCCCTTCCCTCCCCAGGCCTATCCTCCCACAGTGATCGACTCCCAGCCATATGTGACCTCCCAGGGCTACGCCCAGAGTGTGGTGGCCCCTGTACCGCCACAGGTGCACATGTCTCAGATGTCTGTTCCTGATGGTTATGGCTCAGAGGTAGGAGGCAACCAGGCCTACAGCTACGCTCCCTCACAGAGTTATGCTCCCTCTCAGGGCTACGCACCATCTCAGAGCTACGCACCATCTCAGGGCTACGCACCATCTCAGGGCTACGCACCATCTCAGGGCTACGCACCATCTCAGGGCTACGCACCATCTCAGGGCTACGCATCCACCTACGCAGGTCAGCGATACTCCTCCCGCTCACGGATGTCTGCCATAGAGATCGACATTCCCGTGCTGACACAGTGACAGTAAGAGGAGAGAGGCTAGAGATGTCAGACTCCTGCCGAAGAAATTCAATGAAGTTCACCACTGATTAAACTAATAGAGCATGATGGGTGGAAATGAATAATACGGAGCCATTTGCAGCCCTAGAGTGATACACTCAGGTCTGTCATTTGCTGATAATGCAGTGGAAGACGAAACCCAGTCAAAAGAACCCTGGGGTTAATATGATGGCTAGGAATTTCCTACAAACAGAGATCACTAAATCACTAGTGCAAGCAACACTGGATGATACAGAAAGACACCTCAACCAACTAGCCTTCCACTGTTTTTACTCTTAACTTGCTTAAGTGGCCAAAGGACCAACTTACTTAGTAGTTACTAGCATTTAGTTTGTGGTTGAATATAAATTCCCAAACTGTCTTTTTAGATTTAAGAAGCCCTGATTAAGGCTGCCATAAATGAAGCGATAGCTTATAGCATAAATATATTTTTCTGTTACATTTGTTTATGTTGGACACATTATATTGATACTGAAATGACTTGTCACTTTTGCCTATGTAAAGCTTACAGTATAAAAACAGTCTGTTATCACTACTGAACATAACTTTAAATCCTGTGGTCCTGAAGGAACAACTACTAACTAACTCAGCTGTTTGTATCTTTTGTGTAACAGGAATTGTTGACATGGACCCATTGCCCTGTGAAGAGCAGCTGTTGAAGTTTCTTATGCACTAATTGTGTGAATACTGTGCCAGTTTACATTGCCTTTGTTCACCTTTCTTTGTTTTAGCCTTAAGTATTTTTCTAACATATTACCTAATCATTTATTGTAACATACTTTTCCGAAGTGCTCATATATAATAAAAAACATGACACTAAGAAATGTCTTAGCAAAGTAACATTTGATGGACAAATGTGGAATTACATTTGAACTGTAATGTTAAAGATGTTAACAGAAGGAGAGCGATGTTCGTCTGCACCCAACATGTCCGCCGATGATTCAAACGTTTGCCAACTAAGCTGGAAGTGTAGTGTTGTTCATTGGTGGTGGTACTCGTGATTAAGATGATTTTAAATAGAGTTTACATAAACCTTTTTTCCATGATTTGCATTAGCTCTACGAGACATTTCGAGTTTTACAGTTCAAGATGTTATCCTTCAATGTTGAGGTCAAATGTTTCTCAACACGTTTGTATTTATAAGAACATTAATGTATGCCGGTTTATTTGCTGGAGTAAAAAGAAAAAAAGTACTAACTGCTATAAAGGATGACGTAATACGCATAATTGCAATAAAAATATACTCACAATCAATAACTAATCTCATTCATACAGAGAGTTATTGTAAAGTAATTTCTCCATCTGAGCAACATTTCAGTCAGACTGAATTACAAACTGGCAAGGACACGGCTCTTATCTGCTGGTTGTCTCCACATTCACAGTTTAATTGATCAATTGTTTGAGGAAATCAATGGCTTGTGGGGTTCTGGTTTCCCCATAATGCAATACTTCCTTTGTAATCCCCTCATGATGACTTGATGTTAAAGTTGTTCATAAGCCAGTCTGTACTGTACCAGTGAGCCAAGGCCATGTTTACTTAGTTTACATTTAACTTTCTAGTACTCTTACATACATTCATATTAAATACAAATAATAACAATTGCCCTGAAGCAAACAGTGAGTCATTCTAAATATTTGTACTGTCACACCAACCAGCAAAACCCAAATATATGAAATGTGAAATGAAAACTGAGAAAAGCTGCATACTTTATGTTGGAAAAGCTGGAACAGGATGACACTGGTACATTGCTTTAATGATACATTGGTTATAAATGTTAAATTGCTTGACTAATCACTTGCAATTACACATTGCAATTTAATAGATGGCAATGCAACAACAATACAGCTTTGCCTGTCCAGATTTTATTTTAGCCTACGTGGCTGAAATGTGGTGAAACGCTGAACTCTTGGTCATTGCACCTTTAACAAATACAGCACTGTTAAAGCAACTCTGAGAAAATAACCTCATTGAGTTAGCCTGAACTATTATTTCCTCTCTGGTTTCTCTCTGGACCTTAGGATAACTTTAATATTTACCCAGAGCAGAGGCAATTAGAAAAAGTGATCTTTTTTCTTAAATGAAGCTTTAAAGCTCCAGTGTTTTGATTTATCTTTGATGTAGTCCTGGTGGATGGAGCATCTGCAGACTAACCTGCAGCACTTATAATTGGATCCAACTCTTGTTGATGTGATTCTTTCATGTTAGCTGAGGCTTCAGTGGTTGATGATTAATAAAACCATAATTAACACAAGTGTATTGTATTTGTTGTAGCACATACACACATTATGATCGGAGCAGTTATTTCTGAATAAACTGTTGAAATAAAGCAAGTGTTTTCTTTACTCCCCAGATGATCACTTCCATCTCAGTTAAAAAACATACGCACAGCATATAGACTCTGCAGGGAGTGTGTATTGATGGAGATTAAAGGACTAAACACAGATGGCTTTCATATGTCCTGCTACAAAGAGACGGGGCGGAGCCTGGGTTGCCAGGGGAGATGGTACCTCAGACTACAGGCTCATGAATATAAAGCAGGGATGGGTAACATGCTTTCATTTCTGCTCTCAGTCTGCATGTGTGAATGAACTGGTCCAGGTTTAGTAACAGGAAGTTGGCTTCAGGCCACAGGGAGACCCCATTTGTATTTAATCCCATCAGCTTCAACTCACACTGAGCTTCATTCCCAGCTTGAGCTAATATTCAAAATCCTCCTCTTGGCACCTAATACAACCCCCCAACCTGCAACCACCCCCATCGACACACCCCTGACTTCACCCTCCCCCATCTCCTATTCCCTATTTATCCTCCCTGATTTGGGATATTTTACAGAAATGCAGGAATGACCGCCCAAAATTAAAGGGTATTAAATGTAATGTGATTTAACAGAGAAAAAGCTGCAAAGTTCCCCATTTGAGGAGCAGTTTTCAAGCAGAAAAAAAGATTATGGACAAGCATTTATTGTGCTCCAAGATTGTAATAATTTTGGGAACACCCGTCAGGTTGAAATTCCATTTTGGTCTAATCCATGTACATACAAGCCTTAAATGTATTTTGTTTATTGCGGATTTAAAAAAGTAAGCATGATAGAAGACCAGACTAAGGTGGTGTACATTAAACCTGCTTAACATCAGCATTTTAGCATTGTCCATTGTTAGTGTGTAAGCATGCTAACGTTAGCATTTGACACAAAGTATTGCTGTAGCCTCTCAGTAGCCTCATAGATCCGCTACATACTAATTATCTACCTTCTATCGTAACCATCATAAAATATTGTTTTGGGCACCAAATAAACAAAGACTGCAAGTAAACGTCACAAATACAGACTAAATGTTTTTTTAAGATCATTCTGGAGCTGTTTCACCACCATCCCAAATGTATTGAAAAGTACTTTTTAGGAGCAACTACTCCATTCCCTTTGCAAATTGCATTGTGGGAGAGAAGTGTCAATCAACAGCACATTAACAACATGTCCAGTGTGAACACTACACAAGCAAAATCCTGCTTAGATTTGGAACAAGCGGTTAGTGTTTTTCCTTGATAAATGACATAAGGAATGATTATCAAAATACTGCTGTGTCCCTGTTCTTTAGCCTTCATTGTGTACCATGGTTACTGCACCGTCAACAGAAGAAAAACAAAAGCATATACTTTGCATTATGACTTCCTGAAGCGAATAGTCAAGAGCTGCTGGGACGCTGCACGCTGAGGCGCAGGTGGGTTTGGAAAGGTGTCCAAAAAAACAAGAGGGCTAAACATATGGTGTTTTCTGCATATATGCAAGTCAGCATCACACGAACACTCACACGGACACTCACACACTCAAGAAGTGCAGGATTAATCCTTCACATAGGGCCTGCATCACATCCTTTAATTGTGGCGCTCTGTGATGCTCACAACTTAGGTCTTCTTGTTACAAGCTCATCATTTACATAACACCGTACGACACTTTAAAACTAGTTCAGCTGCATGAGGTGACGAGAGCAGCCTGTTCAGGACACACTTAGCTAATGTCCTGCATAACTTTTCTGCCTTGGCGGAAGAAGGGCAGATGGATTTACCATATGGCCGACAGGAGCCATGCGGACTTTCCATCTATCTCAAACCCCCTTCATGCCATTTTCTTTTTCATCACTTTCAACTAGATCTTAACAGATGGAATTAGTGGTGCATAACAGGCCACAAAGACTCTGCATTTAACAACTGATCAGTGACTTTTTCAGGTTATAACAAGAACATGACTGAGTAGAAACCCTTTTAAGTAGTGAGTGTTACTGTTATTTTCGGGACCCCCTTGAAAACGAGATGGTGCATCTCAAGGGGTTTATCCCAATGAATACAATTTCTATATATATATTTTGTATATATTGATTGTTTTGTTTTTATTTAGGTCCCGTCTTAATGTGTGCACATGTAAAAATGTGTCTTTGACTGTGTATATATATATATACATACATACATATTTGCACACATATTTTTATATACATTTTGTTTTTATATTCGGGATTGTGGGAAACGGCATTTCGATCTCTCTGTCCACACAAACTGGAAGATTGCAATAAAGTTGAAATTGAAGTAGAGATTGCCTTTTAGAAATACCTTAAATATGTGCTGTGTGTGTGTTGATACATGGGAATACACTAGAAGCACTAAGGTTTTTGAAATCGAGAGAAAAGACACACCGAGAGGAGCCCAGAGACGCAGAGGGGGAGAGACAGTCAAGGTGGACCGAGCACCGCAGGGAGCACACATCCAGAGCTCAGCGCTGACAAACTGACAGCCGCTGGGCTCAGGGCAGCGCTGTCTCACTGGCATTATCATGCAGACAAGATACCCACACCTAAAATGCCAGAATCAAAATTGGCACTGGAGCTACGTGCCCAATAGTCTCCAAAAACTAGCCGGTACTTCCCCAGCAGTACATGGAGTTATGTTTTATATAATTTACATTACCTGAGAAGTATGTAACAGGAAATAAAAACGTTGACAGGTTAGTATGATAGTAAGTATAAGAGGAATTGAATACCTTATTGTTGTTTATATCTTTTGCGATAAACTAATTGTATCCACATGTTACAGTTTCCCACAGTCTCCTTTTTTAAAGATCCAGAAATCTATATATTATAACTATACATATTATACAACCTGGAGAGCAAATGTTCAGTGGTGGAACAAGGATGTACTAATCCAAACGTTTTGGTATAACAATGTAAAAAGTCCTGCATTCAGTAAGTATGTGTCCAGGTCAGTGTTTTCTATTGTATAGCATTTTTATTGGACTATTCATAATAATACTGTAATGTGTATGTCATATTTTACCACTGTATCTGTTTGAAGTGGAGCAAATCAAATGTATATTCTGTGGGGTATCAAATATGTTGAGTATGATAAAAACATAACAAATATTTTCTTTCAAACATTGATGCAGAAACAATGAGTTGGCTATACATGGAGAAAAAGCCAGTTACTTGAAAATTAGGAATCGATCAGTCTTAAATTAGGGCTTTTGGTATTATAGGGCATTTCAAATGTAGTACATGATGACCATCGGCTAATGCTCTCTTTTTTAGCTTTGTATATGTGCTACCACAATATGTCTTGCTGACTCTTTAATATTTGATGTGCAGCTGTAAATTGGCAAATGTTTGTCCCGACATTTATAAAAATACCTCAGTTAAACTCTAGTGGAGAATCTCCTCCAAATGTGATTTGACGTCACTGTGCCTGTGTGAATGGCCCAAAAAAGGCTACCAAGATACTATATCTCTGAAGACGAGGGCTGCAGAATATTTTGAGTTAAGATCTCTCTCTCTCTCTCTCTCATCGCTTGAATAATTCAGTCTCTCCAGAAAACGCTTGAGAGGAATGACGGAGGCAGAGAGGAGAGGAAGAGGAGGCCAGAAAGGGAGGGAGTTGAAGAAGAAGTGGAAGGGAGGAGAGGGGAGGAAATAAACCTAGTGTGCGAAAGCGTTGTTTATTATTTTTCTTGTTTTAAAAATGTTTCACATTTGGAATTTTCTATTTCTTTAACTTAAACTGTATTTTATTTTTGTAAATTGTGATATAATAACTGCTCTTACAAACCAATTAGTTCCTCTTCTTTTCAATGACAATCTAATAACATTAAATGTTGTGTTTTTGCTCAGCTCCACTGCTTCTTCTTTATCCCTTTCTTCTAAGTTTAACACTCTTCAGCCCTACAGTTTGATCCTACATCCATCCATTCTCTTTATCTCCTCTCCTATCCACTTAACGCTGTTCGCACTAAACACTGTCATATGGGAATTAACCTTAAGTAGCTGTGTGCCAGACAGTCCCTACCAACACCTAAAAGTGCACCTACACACCTCCACACACACACACACGGACGAAAGCACAGAGGCAACCCCCTGACCTCTCTTATCTCTTCCCTTTCGTCCCTTCGATTAACACCACACACACTTTTCTGGATGTTTTAATTAGAGCAGAAATGAAGCACGCGCACAGTTTCAGCAGCTTGTTCTGTCACCCTCATGCTCAAAGCATCTTTAGAGAATCTCAGATCTTCCCATTCATGCAGACCATAATGCCTGGCTGTAATTGTTTTTATCTAATTGGCTGTAGGCTTTTCTAACGTCTGCAGACTTTGTGTCCCGAGCCCTGAGGGTCACACTCACAGAGAAAAAGTGAAATCCATCATCTGTAACTGATTCTGATTTTATCTCAACCTTTTCTCAGGACAATAACCGACCCGTATGAATCCTGTAATACCAGGACAATTATTCTTTCCACTAATAATAGAGACATAAACCGGGTAGTGATTTCTAGTTAGGGGTATGTGTACCTCAGGAGGTACAGTGACGTAGCTCAGCTAATTTTAAAAAGTGACAATCTTGATTTGAATATAAAGTATATCCACAAATGTGCGCTTGGAAGGAAAACAAGTACACAAATCATAAGGTCTGAGTGCAGATGCAAACTTGACAATCCTCCTGGTTAACCACCTTACCAAGCCTTAACATCGTAAATAAAGGATAACTACATTTGTTTTGATAATACTATCCCTAGCTTAGAGACTTGGATAAAAGCTAGGGATGTTGCTTTCATGTGACATAGGCCATCAAAACCTTTAGTACAGTAGAACTACATGTTGTATGCAAAAATGAGGTAACAATATCTGAGCACAGAAATTACAACAAATCTAGCTGGATATGAAAGCATGAAAGAAGGGGGAATTGATAAAACATCAGCAGTGTACAAACATACATACATTTAAGTGTTGAGTACTCACATTGCTGCTTCCCTGTCCTCCAGGTTCGATCATGTAGGTGTGATTGCCGTCAAAAAACATCCCACTGAATGAGAGAGAGAGAGAGAGAGAGGAGAGCACATGTCAACACCGCTGTTGTTTTGTTCATCACAAAAAGAATAATGCATCTGAATGAAACTCCTCTTCAGCCATTGTTATGTGTAAGATTGGCCATTTCAGTTTTGGCCCATGGTTGTTTTTTGCAACATTTGACAGAATAATAACGGCAATGCACTCCTTCCTACATGTTGCAGTTTTGGACAGAATCCTCTGCTGTGCTGCTCTGTTTGACATGTGCACGGCTGAGGAGGGGTGGAGGGTGGTGCGAGACAAAAGGTCATCCAGTCAGCTCAGATATTCCCCCCACACAGCATCACTTAAAGGTCACCTAAGGATTCCATCTCTGGAGCAATAACTAAGAGAATAAACGGAATGACCACAAATTGCAATGACACTTGTAAAAGGGTTCAGCAGAGAATCTGTGCAAAGTCCTGGTGATACTCAATGAAGCATTTAATGAGTTGACAAGAAAAACTCTTTGTATCACATAAAGGTAGGAGAGGAAGAGGACAAGCAATCATTTAAGAATTCAAAAATCTATTTCCAACTATAGGCAGCTGGGTGAAGGTCTTGTCTGCCCGCCTGCGTGTGCACAAAACATAAAAGTCACCTGCGTTAATTAACTTTATCTGAAGCTTTTAGGAGATTGGTCGGGTCAAACTGTACAGCCATGAGGGGGAAAACCGTCTGTCTTTCACACAATCACCTTCAGCACACACTCTCTGTAACGATCCAACACTGCACTTACAGCAGATTGAACACAGTGGAAACACAGGTCAAAGTGTGTTTTAATTATTAGTGTTTATTTTCCCTGTGTTGTTTTTGTATACCCTTTCAATATAGTTTGTCACTGCAAATCAGAATTGAGCAACATGAAAAATAAGTGTTTGAATGTAGTTATCAATAAAAGAAACAAGATGCTGATGCTGATGTTTTTTATGCATTTCTTGGCAAGCCAAAACAAACACTGGACATTCTGCTGAGAAAATACGGGCACATTTTACAATACTACCACTGTTTTCTGAACTTTAAAGAACTTTAAAGGAGCCATTTCCCAAATCTGATTGGATTTGACATGGCCCAATTATTTGTATACCAAAGTTGCAACAATTATGGTTCTCGTCAAACAAGAAATGCGTATTTGTGTTTAAGTCCTAGAGTTTCATCTCATAGTTTAGCTGTTCATCCTTTTTGGTTTAAACACAATTTTAACATCTGCAAACAACTTTTCTGGGAAATGATAATTCCTAATTTCTTTCATTTCATGTAGCTAATGTAAAACACATGGAGGATGTTCCAAACAGGAACCTGCGTCAATAATTAACTCTCTGCTGAGAGCTCTATGCTGCTTTACACGGTTAATGCCCTATTGTATTACAGGGTAAAATGTATATATGTGTGTGTGTGTGTGTGTGTGTGTGTGTGTGTGTGTGTGTGTGTGTGTGTGTGTGTGTGTGTGTGTGTGTGTGTGTTCGTGTGTGTGTGTGTGTGTGTGTGTGTGTGTGTGTGTGTGTGTGTGTGTGTGTGTGTGTGTGTGTGTGTGTGTGTGTGTGTGTGTGTGTGTGTGTGTGTGTGTGCGTGTGTGTGTGTGGCGTGCGTGCACTGTATAAGAGACAGAGAAAGATGAGAGAGCAGGATGTATATTATTGTAAATACCTGACTCAGCATAAGGGAAATACTCTGCCTCTAATGTCTAACCCTTCGACACCACTGTGCACTCCCTCAACTCCCTCCCTTTTACTGGCTCTCTCACACACGGACACACACAAACACACAAATTAGTGTGTGCAGGGCATACTATGAATGTGTCTCCGTCTCCTTTATAATGTCAGCGTATGCATATATTTCCACATTAAGAAAATCAGAAATAAAAAAACCTAAAACTGTGGATCTCATTGAAATAAATCTATAACTGAAATACTACAGCTTCTAATACCAATGCAACAAACAATAACAAATACATACTATGCATGACAGCAGTATTATTACTACACTAATGTTGTATCATTCAATGTTGTATTTGGACTAACTAGAAGTCACGCATTAACATTTAGCCCGTTTAGTCTGTAACCTCATGTCATGATGTACTGCATGTGCAACGCATTTACCTTGTCATGACTTGATTAATTCATAGCCTACATTTCATTTGCTTTGTGTGCAACGCTACAACGCTAATTTGCTGTGCTGACACATTTCCCAACATGTTGCCACAATCACATGAAATATGCAACGTTATTAAAAGCCTGACCCGAGTGTAGCTTACTCAGCGATCATCAATCTGATTTCACAATTTACATTAATTACATGCGTTAACTTCTCTGCACTGATTATTTTGTTTATTTAGCCTGATGTTATGTTGAATGAAAATATATTGGACTGAATTAAGCTTTGATGTGACATAATGGATCGAGACAGATGAATAATATTTCCAGTAACAAGTAAAAGGAATAACAAGATGAAATAGTTTTATTCTGCCAACAATTTGCAGAGGTGATGGGTTACAAAGCTTAGATTGCTATTCACATCAAACCCTAAATGTGCTCGGAAAACTATTACAAAGCCTGCCACTCAACACTCTTTGTTTTGCCAGGAAAATTAATGTTGCACAATCTGAAAATGTTCAGTCAATCAAGCATAATGAAACACTCCATGAACACAGATTATTGCTAGTGAATAAGCAGTAGATAAAACCGACAAGGAGCTTCTTCGAGCACTGATTTTCATATTTTTCCTACAGATAGCGATAGTACAATAAATGTGTCTTTCTTATATGTTGCAATAACTTTTTACACCTTAATAATTCATGTAAAAAGAGCAAGGGTTACAAAATATCACATAGCGGGTTAAATGTCTGAGGTTTGGCCAAAGTAGTGTAAATGTTCCTTTTTATGTAATGGGAAAATAATGTTTGCTTTCAGGAATTGTGAGGAAGCAACTGTGAAAAACTGTAATTCATGCGCATGTGTCATACCTGATTATTCATAGGTGCCTCTTTATGCAAGTGTTGTATTGTCCGCAGACAATGACATTCAACACCACACAATACACCTGCCTCTCATCTCTTCGTATGCACACACACACACACACCCTATAACACATACTAACTCATATACAGTGTGCATCCATTCCTCCCTGCAGGCCTTGTTTCTGACCCGTCTCTCTGCTTCAGAGTAAAAACTCTAAAAATACCAACACTAGCAAGGAAAGAGAAAAGAAGACGTCTGAGCAGCACCTGTCTGTGAGAATGATAACCTGTCACAAAAACAGCAGAGACACAGAGGAAGGCTGGCTCAAACTAATTACATTGACCTAATGGATACATGGGAGCGAGGCAGAGGACTTGGACACACAGCGGAAGCAGTGAAACACACACATGTACACATATAAAGTCACATCATAATTGTACTTACTGCAAACCGTGACAGGTTGAGACAGCCACAAAGGAGTGAGGAACGTCTCTGACCTTCCCCTGATAGTAGCAGTGTTCTCCTCCCTGTAGCAACACACAAACACTCACAGATTAAAATCATACACATGGTGGCCTCTTCACATGTCTTATTCTCTCAAACGGAAAGAAAAATGTCCCACGTTTTTATTACCACCTTTCATCAGATAATGAGTTCAGAGCGATCAATCACACAGAATCCATTCACTAACAAGTATGTGCTGTAGATGCGTGTGTGTGTGTGTGTGTGTGTGTGTGTGTGTGTGTGTGTGTGTGTGTGTGTGTGTGTGTGTGTGTGTGTGTGTGTGTGTGTGTGTGTGTGTGTGTGTGTGTGTGTGCATGTGTGCGTGTGTGTGTGTGTCATGCTTAACACTTTGAGTTGAACTCATTCACATCCAACCATCTGTTTGTTAACTGCTCTGTCCTCTTTCCAAACTTCTACCCACTATTGTAGGCCTCAGCATCAGTCAATGGTAAAAGTTTTTCCATCTCTGTCACAACTCACCACCCATACTGTCTGTCTTTGCTCTCTATCTCCTGTATGTCTGTGTGTGTTTCTCTGCGAGCGTAAACACACTTTTATTTTCTATAGACGTGTATGATGTCTAAGTGTCTAAGTGCTCTGCAGGCCATCTCTTCCTGGTCCATTTCTCGCTGCCTAACAGCCATTAGGCAGGAAGCCGGTCTCCCTGAGGAAACGCAGCTTTTATCAGAGGATCAATTTCTTCGCTACAGTCTGATGCTTTGCAAAGCAACGCAGCCGCTACGTCCACTTCCACCTCCAGCTCTCTCTGTGGACTTCATCCCAATCCGACCCTGTATAGGGGTTTATCGGAGGAGTCATGTAAGCATGTGTTGTGGTTTTTAAAACTACATGCTCAAAAGTATGTAAAACCTGAACTACATGCATTATGATGGTTGCTTGCCACAAGATTATGGAACAGGAATTTGGTCACATTCAGTCACAAGAGCATAAATGATGTTGTGCAATAAGACCGGTTTTCATACAGGATCCAATTCAACCCTAAACATTTTTGGAGGAGTTTGAAGTCATGGCTCTAAGTGTCCCAGCCAAGTTATTTTCCGCTTTAAACACTGACAAACTGCCCAGCTAGATTAGAACATTTACACAACTCTTTTGTTTTTGTGTAAAGATTGGAGCTGGGGCCAGCCGCTGGTTAGCTAACTCTGCACAAATCCTTGAAAAAGTGGGAAACAGCTAGCTTGCCCAAATGTAACAATATGTGCCTATAGCCCCTATTACTATACATTATGTTGTCTTCACAAAGAGGTTGGGAACTCCAGAAAGTTGCGCTGTTATTATTTCAGTTTTTTTGTGTTTTGTGTGGATCAAACAAAGGAGATATGGCCGTATTATTAAGTTTGAAATATACTTGTAGGAGGATTTTCTTTGGACAGCTGTTTCCCTGTGTAGCCTTAATGCTACAATGAGCTAACTATCTCTGTGGCTTTTTGATAACCACCATACAGTCAAACGATCAGCAAGAGAGAGAATAAGTGTATTTTCTAAGATGCCAAAATCTTCCTTTGAGAGTTTCCTTTTTGGAACTAAGAGACAATGTTAGCCCAAACCACGAATAACAATCCAAAGTTATGTGCACAGATGTGACCAAATTACTCTGATAGTGCTTATTTCCTTACTGTTGTGTGTGTGATCAACTCATCTGCCAAAATTGCTATCATTATTGGTGAAATTGCATCATTCATGCGGACATTTGTGGTGCTTTGCTTCTTCTGCTCTCTCTCAGTAGGCTACTAACTATATCAGTCTATAATTTCTCTTTCCACATCCAATATGGCCAGAACTGACAGGAGAAATAACTCCAATGCACAGTTTACACAGTTAAAAGTGGGTGCATTATTGGCTAAATAGGGAGCATATTTATGAACATATACAGTGGGGCAAAAAAGTATTTAGTCAGCCACCAATTGTGCAAGTTCTCCCACTTAAAAAGATGAGAGGCCTGTAATTTTCATCCTAGGTACACTTAAGATACAGAATGGGGGGAAAGAATCCAGGAAATCACATTGTAGGATTTTTAATGAATTAATTGGTCAATTCCTCGGTAAAATAAGTATTTGGTCACCTACAAACAAACAAGATTTCTGGCTCTCACAGACCTGTAACTTCTTCTTTAAGAGCCTCCTCTGTCCTCCACTCGTTAACTGTACTAATGGCACCTGTTTGAACCCGTTATCAGTATAAAAGACACCTGTCCACAACCTCAAACAGTCACAGTCCAAACTCCACTATGGCCAAGACCAAAGAGCTGTCAAAGGACACCAGAAACAAAATTGTAGACCTGCACAGCCCGTCTCCGCATGTGACACAGGAAGTATCTAAGTACATGAACTGGGAAGACTGAATCTGTGAATAAATCAACTGTGGGAGCAATTATTAGAAAATGGAAGACATACTAGACCACTGATAATCTCCCTCGATCTGGGGCTCCACGCAAGATCTCACCCCGTGGGGTCAAAATGATTACAAGAACGGTGAGCAAAAATCCCAGAACCACACGGGGGGACCTAGTCAATGACCTGCAGAGAGCTGGGACCAAAGTAACAAAGGCTACCATCAGTAACACACTACGCCGCCAGGGACTCAAATCCTGCAGTGCCAGACGTGTCCCCCTGCTTAAGCCAGTACATATCCAGGCCCGTCTGAAGTTTGCTGAGAGCATTTAGATGATCCAGAAGAGGATTGGGAGAATGTCATATGGTCAGATGAAACCAAAATAGAACTTTTTGGTAAAAACTCAACTAGACGTGTTTGGAGGAGAAAGAATGCTGAGTTGCATCCAAAGAACGCCATACTGTAAAACATGGGGGTGGAAACATCATGCTTTGGGGCTGTGTTTCTGCAAAGGGACCAGGACGACTGATCCGTGTAAAGGAAAGAATGAATGGGGCCATGTATCGTGAGATTTTGAGTGACAACCTCCTTCCATCAGCAAGGGCATTGAAGATGAAACGTGGCTGGGTCTTTCAGCATGACAATGATCCCAAACACACCGCCCGGGCAACGAAGGAGTGGCTTCGTAAGAAGCATTTCAAGGTCCTGGAGTGGCCTAGCCAGTCTCCAGATCTCAACCCCATAGAAAATCTTTGGAGGGAGTTGAAAGTCCCAAAACATCACTGCTCTAGAGGAGATCTGCATGGAGGAATGGGCCAAAATACCAGCAAGTGTGTGAAAACCTTGTGAAGACTTACAGAAAAC
Source organism: Gymnodraco acuticeps (assembly GCF_902827175.1). Lineage (NCBI taxonomy): Eukaryota > Metazoa > Chordata > Actinopteri > Perciformes > Bathydraconidae > Gymnodraco > Gymnodraco acuticeps. Next base: position 4,008,530 of record NW_022990583.1, on the reverse strand, counting down.
GTTTGACCTCTGTCATTGCCAACAAAGGGTATATAACAAAGTATTGAGATGAACTTTTGTTATTGACCAAATACTTATTTTCCACCATAATTTGCAAATAAATTCTTTAAAAATCAGACAATGTGATTTTCTGGAATTTTTTTTCTCATTTTGTCTGAATATTACAGGACTCTCTCATATTTTTAAGTGGGAGAACTTGCACAATTGGTGGCTGACTAAATACTTTTTTGCCCCACTGTAAATGGGCTGCAACAAAATAAGTTGTACAAGTTGGGTAGATAAGGCTGGATGGAGCTGCAGATGAAGACGGAGAGGTTAGGTAAAGAGACAAGTGTTCGCTGAAGAGACAGAGGGCTATTTATAAGTGGAGCTGTGCTCTACTATCCAGCGTCTCTTCTCCCCCTGTCGCCCTGAACCTTCTGCTCCACTTCTCATCAAAGCGAGAAACACCCAAAACCCAGCGCTGTGGGTACATCCTCAGTGTGTGTGCGTGTGTGTGCGGGTTCTTGTGTGTGTGTGTTACTAAACTGGTCTGATCTGTGCTCTCCTTAGACTCATTTTAGAGTAATTCATCATCTAATCTGGACGCCACCATACACAATAACTAGGTGTAGGTCTGCTGGTTATCAAGTAGGACACTTTGCCCTCTGAATGTCAGTAAAATGTGCTCAATCAGATAAAAGATAACGATATGGCACAAAATACATCATATGTTGCTGTCCATGAGGCAGAAAGTGCCTCACCACTTGTGTATGAATACAGTCAGTCTACTGTGTTACATTGGCTTTTGACCTCTACAGTGAGCAGAGTAACAAACAGCAGCTTGTCTCATATTAACCTTTCTGAACGGCAGCCATTAATAAAGAAGTGCCTCTTGTTCTTTTTGCTATCTCAAATGGAAAGCATGACCAAATCATTTGCACTGTGGGTACATTCTGGATATTCATCCACAAGCTGAAATAATTCACAGGGAGATTGCTTTATAATAAGTTCCATAATTACAAGTGACTATATCACACAATATGTAGTGTAATTTTGGATTTGGATCATTCTCTGTAAAATCTAATATCTTACTAATCTGCTGCTTAGCTGAGTAAACCTGACCAGTATAATCCCCCCACTTATGTGATATAACCCTCAGTGGATGTCCTGTAACTGAAGTCCAGATTTCAGAGGATTATCGCAGGGATCTTAATTTCATGTAAATTAAAGGTGTAGGACACTTTGGCCCTCTGAAATCTCACCTGAATAAAAAATGGAGGGGCTGTGATTTCTCTGAGTGTGCAAAGTAAGACATTGATTAACCAATAAAAGGCTCTGAGAGGGAAGAGCCTGTGGGGTCTGCAGCAAAATGCAGCTGTACAACAAACTGCTGAGGAAAAAAAACTGTCCTTGGAGCCGATTCAGCTACTCTGCTGTGTCTTTGAATTCAGAGTCAGGTAAAAAATAACGCCATCGCAGCAGGATCCATCCTATATATATATATATATATATATATATATATATATAAACTCAGCAAACTGAACTCTGCTACATTACACACTGGTATTAACATGTGTTTTGTATATTGATACATTGCCTTGATACATCTAACTGTCTTGTTTTACATTAACACATGATATTAATAAGGGTTCTTGTTTTCTCAAGTCAACGAGTTGTGATGTAATCTCAATATGCAAATGATGCAGCTGTTTCGTTCTGAACAAGTCATGTGCCGTCTGTTCATCCAAACTTTTTCTCTCACTACTGGGGTCAAAAATGAAGCAGCCAAGAGCAGTGAGAGTGACTCAAAACAGTCACATTGCGAAGTGGTCAAAACAACAGAATGACGTAAAATATGTTAAGATGCTCAGAATAACTGAGGTGGAACCGTAGAGAATTCTCTGAGGGGTTATCAACAAAGTAAGGCCTTTGCTGAGTACACAGATATTTCATCCATTGTTGATATAAACATATTGATTACAATAGCTTTAGGAATATTTTCAAAGTGCAAAGATTGTACTTGATAACTCAATCCAGATGACATCGAGATGTGGTTTGGCTGACAGCTTTTTGAATGTGTTCTGTATGTAATCACAGTGAGTGTTTAAAAGCACTCATCTTTATCCACATAACAAACATCCCGATTGCATGAGAACACCTTGGCTGAATAGGATTGTCAAGACCACATCACCTTAACAAACCCTTAAGCTTTCTTTCTAACAGCAAACAGTGATAATAAAAGTGAGTGAGCGTGAGAAGAGATGATTTGGAGGAACTTACATTGGTGATGACAGTCTTCCCTTTTTCTGACAAATGCCTCTCCACATACCCCGAAGACAGCAGATCGCTGGGAACAGAGAGGAAAGAAAAACAGAGAAGTTAGAAAATGTGTGATTTTCATTCAAGTGTCGCTCAGATATGCAGACGTGCTTGTATTTTATAGGATTATTGTATGCAGTCTCGGCAGCTCAGAGCTTCAGAGCATCAGCCCTGCTAATTATGACCAGCATACAGGGACGTGGCTATTTCCAGCACACAAACACAATTAAACAAATCACGCCTTGGAGCAAATGTCTGGTGTGTGTATCTGTGTGTGTGTCCAAGGAATGAAGGACAAGTGAAGGTCAGTAACTTGTAAAATAAGTAGTGACACAGGCAGAATGGGAAGGAGGCAGGAAATAAATTGAGAGGGGGAAGGAAGAGAAAGATAGGCATAAATAAGAGGAAATCATTCTGTGTGTGCTTTCTCAGCAGAGCTGGACCCAAGAATCCCAACGGAGATACACACTGCTGGCCCAATCTGAGACAGAGATGTATGGGCTATTGTGTGCGCACACACACACACACACACACACACACACACACACACACACACACACACACACACACACACACACACACACACACACACACACACACACACACAAAGAGGAATGCGGCATATGAACAGGGGTATGTCCTTTCTTACTGTTTTAAAGTGTTATTTAGAAGGTTTTAGCATACTTTCTCACAATTAAGTAACCTGAACATGGACGGACACACACACACACACACACACACACACACACACACACACACACACACACACACACACACACACACACACACACACACACACACACACACACACACACACACAATACTGCTGAAGTGCTATTTCTTTATTTTTACATACGGTGAGCGTTTGCTAAGCCAAAAGCTTGTACGCACGCACACAAAATCCAAATGCTAAGAACAAATAAAGTCAACCTTGCACCAGAAGGGAGAAACATAAAACTAAAATAGTACAATCAGCAAAACAAACTTCAAACTTAATTTACATTTGCTGAGTCAGCGGCTTGTCGTTTCAAACAACTACACCATTGGCAAGGCTGTTTGTAAGCGTGCACAAAAAAGGAGTCTAAAAGATCGATGTCCAATTTCTACGTCTATTTTGTCATGGATCAGCTCAAAGTATTAATAGATTTAATATCCACTATGTAAAAACTGTGATGTATTTGACAAAAGGACAGAGTGTTGAAAGAAAAGAAAAATCAGTTGCTGTAATAATGCAGATGGCATGAAATTGTTTTTCTTCTGACGGCAGACGGATTGTTTGATCAAATATTATCTGAGCTTTCACAAAGTCACATTTTCCAAAGTTAATATACCTTATATTATTCAAATGAAATACACTGACATCAATGTGCACACACTCACACAAACACACACACACACACACACACTCACACACACACACACACACACACACAGGAGGCTGCTTTCTAAGATGACTAATGGGCAGTTTGCTACAGCGATAAAGAAATATGCAGGGAAAGAGGAGAGGGAGCGAGGTAAAAGGGAAAGAGCGAGAGAATGGCTGTCAAGGGGGGAATAATGAGACTGAGGAAAGGAGAGAGGCAGTGAAAGTTAAAAGAGGGAGGAACAAGGTGTGAATAAAGAGATCAGGGCCCTAACAGATATCCCATCATGCATTACCACGAAGGTGTTTGCCATATGTTTCAAACAGGCAACCCCGATTGTACACACTTCACACCCTCCTCTCTCAGATCACACATCTTACACCTCAGTCAACATCCTGCAAAAATAAACACACAATGACTCTTGAGACAAGTAAAATGTTATTGAAAAAGCGCTGTCAGAATATTTGCACACTCATGTGATGAAGACATTCAGTGTGTGCATGAGAGTCCCTGGGTCACAGGCGCGCTGTTAGCCTTTGTTCTGCTGGGATGTGTGTTTAAGATGCAGAGCTTGTGGTCTTTACCCGGCTTCACGCTGAGCACAGACAGGGGGAGCATACTGAGGCAGCAAGGCAGACACACGGCCTCTAATGGAGGACGCTGATAACAGATTTCAGCTTTAATTGTAACAGGATTTAAATAATTTATTTGACAGACAAAGACGCAAACTCAGCTCCGACCCATCCCCCACGCTGACACACACACTAACGCAGAGGTCTCCCCACCAACGCATAAAGCCCCCTACACACATGTAAAAGTGAGCCGCCTCTTTTTATATTCATGACAGGATGACAGATATACAAACACAGATTTACTCTTATGCGCCGTTTGCACGCGATCTATCTCTCGGTGGAAATAAATGCTGCAAACTTTCAACATGAATGATGATCAAAGGGAGGCATTTTGTAAGATGATGCTGAGGGTTTCATAAACAAACTGGTGAGGGAAAACATAAATAGATGTTCATAAATATGTCATTCATTACATCTTTCACCATTCCTGGGTTTTAAAGTAACACACGTAAAGCGGAACAAGTTTATTTTCATTATTTCGTGGTATCTGGCACCTAAAGGTGTGCAGACCGGATGTGTTGCTGCAAGGAAGGGAACAGCACCGACATCTCATTTTGTCTCATTCAGTGTCTGTTACTCTCATTTTATCTGCTCATTCATTTTCTAAATAGTCGGCTCATCCTCAAGCTACACTGGCAGAGAGTTTTCTTTGCCCAGTCGCCGCGGCAACATCTGTTTGAGAGCTGCCATCCAGCTGTCAATCAGGCCTGCAGGAGATTACAGAGGAGGATCCGCAGAGGCTCCACTTTCAGCTAACAACATCTCATAGACAACCTGGAACAGCTATGTGCATAGTAATCACATCCTTCTCTTGCTTTATCCACACTTCAATGTCAGTCAGCCCACACACACACACACACACACACACACACACACACACACACACACACACACACACACACACACACCCACAAATCTAAAAGCATTGACAGTGCTGGGAAAATGCTGCTCTGAAAAGACTTATTCAACTTTCTCAAATGAGTGTGCAGGAACTAAAACCTAACTGAGCAGTGAGAAGCTGAAGTGTCTGCTTGTCAGTCACGTCAAATATCATCAGTCCTTCTAAAGTATTTTGTTGTGAGTTGCTTTGGATGAATAAATCTGCTATGGCAACCCAGTCCGATATCCTGAAGTGTATCATGCACACAAACCAAGTTTAGTGTGGTCTAAAATTCCTCTCACGATCTGAGTCGCCAGGCACCACCATGACACCGAGATGAAGAACAACACAAAAAGGACAGATTGGCAGGAGATGTGTGTGTGTGTGTGTGTGTGTGTGTGTGTGTGTGTGTGTGTGTGTGTGTGTGTGTGTGTGTGTGTGTGTGTGTGTGTGTGTGTGTGTGTGTGTGTGTGTGTGTGTGTGAGACAGACAGAGCGGATTGGCACAAGTGTTGGGGTTGCAGGCTTCCCATTGCTTTTCATGCTTGCCAATAGCCATTTCCAAATACCGTTTTTAATAAACCCCGACCACAAGCTTTTTGTTTTTCGTAATCAGATGTAATCACTCGTCCGCACACCTCTGCACACAAGCACTGTAGTCATCAAATGGACTTCTGCTCCATATATGGATTTGTTGCCATTTAACCCGGTAATAAAGGGGCATTGCTACACAAAGGACTGAACATGCGCTGTGTCAGGCGTCTGTAATGAGGATGGGGGAGTGCTGAGGAAACAGAAGGGGATAAGTGCACTATAGAAAACATGGAGGGCGGACGACAGAAAAGGTAGAAAAAGGTGGAAGGAGTGAAGGAAAGAAGGAGAGGGGGTGGAGGTTGCTCTTTGGGGAAGCTGCAGCTGCCTTCACCTGCCCACCACCCCCTTCTCTAGTGATACCCTCCCTCCCACTGAGGCCTCATTAAAGGTCTCCAGGCTATAATTCATTCACTCTCCAATCACTTATCAGACATGCAATTCTACCGGCTCTGTCTTTGGGATTCCTCCTCTTATTGCACAGGGAATACTGACACTCACAAACAAGAAATATTGATGCTAATAAAACAAAAAATCAAGAAGAAAGAAGAAGCATGTAGAGAGTTTATATTCCCACTCAATGCAATCTTGGGTCCATTATGCAGGTTGAGTCTACAGCACGCAACATACAAGCCATATAGAGTTGACTCCTGAATTATGCAGGGGCCAGGGATGTTGTGGGCACGAAGGAGAACATGAAGATATGTAACTGTCACAACATGTGAACTCCATGCCATGTAAATAGGGTAAACATGACTTGTTTACTTTTTTATATTCAGCTGATTATTCTGTTGTATGCCCTTAAATCATTATGAGTGTCGGTGGGTACATTTGCTCTCAGTCTATCCACTGACTCCATCTCATTTGTGCAGTGGTTAAACAGTTAATCTCGTAACAGTAAACCATCATTTCTATTTATTTGTATTCAGCATGACAGAGGAAAATTAGTAATCTATAATAGACAATAGACTTTAGAAAGGCATTAGTATATTTTCCTGCTGAGAGAACAACAGACTCGGCTCTTGGATCTGTCTTTGTCTACTCTAATCCTTCATACCGAGTCGAGACAGCTCTACGGAGAAGAGGGGGGGGGCAGATGGGAGGGACAGAGGGGGAGGAAGTATAAGGAATATAAGGAGAAGGGAGAAAGAATGATGGAGCATATGGCCACTTGATGTCCTGCACAGTACACAAACAAATCCTTCCCATTTCTTAAAAAATGAACAATATATGTCATATATATATTGGATGGATTGCCATTAAATATTGTAACGGCATTACTTCTTCCTGGATGATGAATACTATTTTTTTTTGGAGTGAAATTTAAACAAATATGAAATGGGTTGTCAGGAAACAGTTTGCTATTCTACCTCCTGTTTTAACGGCATTGAAGAGATCGCATCTTGGCATAAATGATGCGGAAAAACATCTGAAGTTCTAATTTTGCACAGAAATACATTCTTAGAAGCAGGTAAAGCAAAAATGAGGCCTACATTGACAGTGATAGATAGAGAAAATAAAAAATGTAGGTGCCCAAAATGTTACAATTAAGTTTCAAGAACTGAAAACACACTGTCAATGGGTTAAAGATAACCAGGCTATAAGAGAATGCAAGCGTCTTTAGATATAGACTCCTGAGAAAACAACCGTATATTTACACGCTGCAACTGCAAACACCACCTTCATAAAACTAATCTATATCCACCTTCCTTACACACACTACAAACTCTGCAAACACACTCAGACACACACAAACATGGACACACTCCCTTATATTACCACAACATGCTGTACACACAGTCCGGGATGCGCCGCTGAGCCACTTAGCAAACAATCTGTAATATACTGTTTGCGAGCGCTGCATTTTCTTACAGACACACTCACAACCATAATTCCCAATGTGATAGCTAAAGTGTGTGTGTGTGTGTGTGTGTGTGTGTGTGTGTGTGTGTGTGTGTGTGTGTGTGTGTGTGTGTGTGTGTGTGTGTGTGTGTGTGTGTGTGTGTGTGTGTGTGTGTGTGTGTGTGTGTGATCAGACAACACACGGATCAGAGACAGAAGCCCTGCCCGAGGCGAGAGAAGAAGAAGAGGAGGAAGGAAGGAGATAGGGATGGAGGGAGGAGAGGAGAAAGCGGGGACTGTTTTCAGGGTACTTCTTTCAAGTACCTACCTCCCTCAAGCATGCCCACAAACTAACACACACTGTCTCTCCCTAGCCCTTACACTTACTCAACCCACCCACAAAGAGTCAAGGCAGGACATCCACACATCTCTCCCTGTCCATTTCTTTTTCTTTAACTATGTCTTTACTCCCTCTTACACACACACACACACACACACACACACACACACACACACACACACACACACACACACACACACCACACACACACACACACACACACACACACACACACACACACACACACACACACACACACACACACACACACACACACACACACACACACACACACACACACACACACACACACACACACACACACACACACACACACACACACACACACACACACACACACACACACACACACACACACACACACACACACACACACACACACACACACACACACACACACACACACCTCTCTCAGTGTTTTTCTCATTAAGCCCACAGTCAATCAGATCACGCCTCTCTGCAATAAATTACAGACCTGGGAAGAGAGATGGAGGTGGAAAAGGAGGAGAAGAGTGGAGTTGGGTCGTATCAATTTCAGGATGCAGGCAGCGAGACACGGATGGATGATATATTATCTTGAAATGGGACATGAGAGAGAGTTAAATCACATACATGTGGAGATGTAACGCTGCATGCACATGTAAGAACAAGCAACACGCACATAAATACACACGTGCATGTACACACAGCAGAAGGACGAGCACCAATACCACCAAAGCATCAGCAGCCTTCACGCCCCATGGCAGCCGGACGCTTACACACATTAGACAAATCAAATGGCCAAAGTCAGACAAAGTCGTGAAGTCAACATGGTCATGACATCATCTCAAAGGCATTCTGATGCACTTATTCACCCTCCAAGAGAACAATAGATGATTGTTGGGCAACAAATTATTTTCAAACAACACTATGCTGCTCCAAACAAGTAGGAAGAGATGTTTGGGACGTCAGTGTCTCCGGAATAAAGACCTCATTTATTCCATACAAAGCCACTGTTAAACTGGCATTTAGAATACTTCCAGGGCTTGGATGGGCAACAAACTCGTTCATATACCAACAATGAGCAAGATGTTGGAAAATATCTGCTTGACTGATGATACAAATGTACATCATGCTAATGTGCTGCTACCATAGACTGTATATATAAAGGGCTGCTACACAACACAATGAACTAGCTCAGCCTGCTGTAAGCTAGTTGTATCCGACATCTGCGTTGCATTTGGCGCTGTTAGTTAATATGAACTCAGAATAATATTTTTTGCCATCTGCAGGTGAGAACAATAACACCACCATTTGCTGACAAAGGAAGAAGAAAGGCAAAATGCTAGCTAGCAAACACGGATGTAAAAATCCATATATACAGTACATACACAACATATATGCATTCCTGTTAACACAATGCGTGTAAACAGGAATGTTTGACAACAAAGAGATTATTTGTGTGAGTTCAAAAGGCAAGACTCATTTTTGCTTCAAGGCAGCACCTTTGTCTAAAACGAAGATAATTAACAAAATATGAGACAAACACTTCATAAACTGATTTGAAATCTCCAACAAGACTGACTGAATATAAAGAACCAGATATTTAATTTGCCTCTCTTTGTTTGCCCAATTCCCTTGGTTTTCCTCCTCTCGAGTATTGATCCTCCCCTTTTCCGTCTGAGCCTCATTTCTGTCGATCCAGTCTTGTTATCTCTAATGAAGACAACACTTGACATGCCTCTTCTGCACCTGAGGCCCAACATGACGACACATCCAAAAACCCTGCAGATTTTCACATTATATTGACGACTGTGATGGAAGGAACTTCCCCACACACACACACACAACACACACACACACACACACACACACACACACACACACACACACACACACACACACACACACACACACACACACACACACACACACACACACACACACCACACACACACACACACACACACACACACACACACACACACACACACACACACACACACACACACACACACACACACACACACACACACACACCAAACCACTGAACCATGGGATGTTTGGTTAGCTTCTTGGCCCCATGTATATCAGTGCTCGATCTCCTCCAGCCCCCTCCCCACTAATGTTGACATCCACTGGTGAACACGTGAACACACACACAGGAATACAACACATTTAGCATTGCCTGTAATTGACCCTCAGTATTTGCATAGAGTATTTGTGTGAATGCAGGGAAAGCTGACACGATACAGTGATAGAAATAATACTCAAAGTGTTTGTCAGTTTCAACATCGCACAGAGGGGAGGGAGAAGCCCTCTTCTCTTTATGCTGCTGCAGCCGACACTGACGGAGTTATGAAACTCTCTCGTCCCAGCTGGACCTGTCCACCTGTTCTCTCTGTCTGAACTCACGCATTGTCATACACAGATAAGCCACATACTTTATGAATACCAAATCACAATTCCATAATATCCTTTAACGTACTATTAGTGGAACACTGTCCTCACAATTTCATCATATCATCTTATTCTGTTTCAAAAATAATAATGTATGTTGTCTATTATTTAAATGATCAATGTTAATATTATATAATGAAATGTTTGGGGACATCATGAATTTAGTCATTTCATATACAAGTCTATATAATATCAGGACATTGTGAAAAGTATCCCAAGGTGATCAATTCACATACATTTAAGCAGAATTTCTTCTAGAATTATTGCCTGCCATTTTTTGTTATGTTAATCTATATGAGGTTTATGTTGTAAATGAATCTACGTCACATAAACACACACACACACAAGAGTGTTTAGCTTCCCTACTTCACTCATCAAGATTTAAGTGAGTATGTGCATGCTTGAGTATACTGAATGTGTGTACTTTTGTAGAGTTATATGCAACACTGTTCACACACATCTGAATGTTTCCCTTTCAGCTCACGATGGACAAGCTGGTAACCATTAAAAAAAAAAATACACACACACATATACATATATACACACTCGTCTTTATTCTTAAAGCAGCATCTATTATTCAGCGAGAGCAGGTGGGAGGGGCGGGGTAAAGCGGTAGTTGGGGCATGGCTGAATAGAATGATGGTGTGGAGTGTGGGGGCAATCAAGGGTGGAGACATGTGTGTAAGTGTGAGATTGAGTGTGTGTGTGTGCGTGTGTGTGTGTTTTTTTTTAAAGGAGGCAACCCCCACCCTGTGCACATTTTCAGCTCTAGTCCCATGAATGGTAAAATTGTAGCCGGCCGCTGTGATGGAGGAGTGAGAGGAAGACAAAGACAGAGGGGGAAGAAAGACCCCCGTGACCCACCAACCCCCCCCCTGACTTCCTCTCCATGGACAGTCACACTTCACCGGGTGACCTGTGTCGATAGACACATTTCATCTAAAGAACAGCCATAAACCTCTCATTAATATATATTCCAATTATGCTCACCATGCAGGACAATCATATTCTTATCTTAACCAAATCTGTCTTCATTGTTCTGTGATAGGATAGCAACCTCCTGTGCAGTGCATGCTGGGATAGGCAGCCTGCATGACCCTGAAGTAGAATCAGTTATAGTTTGGATGATGGATGGATGGTAAACATTTAAAAAGGTCTAAAATATAAGCTAATTAGTACATCCCTGGACATTTAAGAATGAAATGTCTGTTTGCATGTAGAATATACTTATATTATTAGCAGATGAAATAAATAACACAGGTGTTGTTATGGTCTTCAGCCATGCTAGAGGCTATATGAGACTACATTAGTTTACTTACTTAGGAAGGTGTAATGGTAACCGTGTCCACTAACTTCGTTTATCATGTTAGCATGTTAACATTTGCTTATAAGCACTAAACACAAATCTGATCCTGATGGGAATGCTTTTCGTTATTTGGGAATTTGCTCAAAACACATACTGAACAAACTGAAATTCGCTACTCATAACGGTGCTAGAGACAAAACGTCAGGGGACCACCAACATCACTAGGAGTGTATGTCTGTACAAAATGACATGACAATGTCTCATAGGTCCAAAGTGGTTGACAGACTGTCATCGGTTGACATTGCTATCCATGGAGCAGATACAATTTCTACAACACATTGTTGCTGGGACAAATCTAACCAAGTTAAAAGTTAACATCGGAAAATGTACATATAACAACTGTCATGGGTCCAAAAAGAAAATGTGGTGGCAATTCACAAGACATATGACTGTATAACGATACGCCTACACTGCTATTATTCACAGTCTATGCTGAAACATTAACTCGGGGCAAAGACTCTGAGAAGGCGGCTCAGACAGGATGATAATGATGATAATACTGTAGCACTAGAGACACAGACGTCAACTACAGCTGAAAAATCGTCTTGTTTGCTCATGGCAAGAATTAAACACAAAAAAAATGCAAAGCAGCAGATTCAGATTCAGTCATTGATCAAAACGAGAGAGCTAGTTTTTGTAACTGAAGGCCAAAAATTCAAATGTTGGCCCATTCAGTCAAAATACCTCCCACTCCTACACCCACACAAATCAACTGGGTTTAATCTGTCTGGCATGGAAGATATCTGTAAACAAATATCAGTGTGGCCGTGAAGCCGGGGATCAGTTCACAGAGGAGGGCAGTACTGATGGAGGAAGATGATGAGGAGAGAGGAGGGCAGTACTGATGGAGGAAGATGATGAGGAGAGAGGAGGGCAGTACTGATGGAGGAAGATGATGAGGAGAGAGGAGGGCAGTACTGATGGAGGAAGATGATGAGGAGAGAGGAGGGCAGTACTGATGGAGGAAGATGATGAGGAGAGAGGAGGGCAGTACTGATGGAGGAAGATGATGAGGAGAGAGGAGGGCAGTACTGATGGAGGAAGATGATGAGGAGAGAGGAGGGCAGTAGGAAGGAGAATCTGGGATGTTCAAACTCAGAGGGGAATTGGAAATCTGCCACCATGCAGGACGGAAAACTAAAAGCCATAAAATACGAATTCTCACTATTTCAACAATAAAACTATAATAGTAATCCTTAGTCGCAAACCTACCTATCATTGTTATTATTGATTAATCTGTTTACTCTCTTTTGATTGATTTACAACAACACTTTAAAACCCAAAGGTATTAAATATGCCTTCATACACCCATCTTGTTTTCCCAACCAATATTCCAAATCTCTAAAAACATTCAGTATACAGTATGATCGGATAAAACACAAACAACTGCAAATCCTCACAGGAGAAACTGGAGCTAGGAAATGTTTGTTGTTTTTGTTTGAAAAAGAGAAAAGTAAAGATTTCCAGTCCAAGCTCCACAGCACTGATCTCATTCTTATTCAGAGCCACACGTGTCAAACTGTTCCCCGGAGCTGTCTGCATGGAGGCTACCTCACTCTGTGGAAAGTTAAACAAAGGATTTCTCCCAATTGTCTTCTTTAGGTCAACTTTCTGATGGACTTTCTGCACCACACCAGGTAAAGATTAGATTTACAAAGAAGCTGTAAGCAGACAAGGTCACCTGCATGAATAATGTATGTGTGTGTGCATTTGTCAATGTGTGAACGACACATTTCTATCCATAACCGGTTGATGCGTCACACAGTGAGCTGCGGGCTTCTCAGAAACATTTCCTCCAAACGTGGGAACTCCTGTGATGTAACGGCTCTCACTGTGGGGGAGTGACTTCTGCTGTGAGGAGCAGGCAGCATCAATGTTTGTGTGTTTACAGACTTCCTGTTTTGGTGCCAAATGAGACAAACAAGCCCTGGTCTCAAGGAGAGATGGTGGAAAACCGAAACAAAAAACAATCACAGAAAAGTTTAGATATAGATGCCAAAGGGTTCAATTGTATGAAAGTGTATGAGGTCGAGACAAAAAGAGAGGGAGAGGCTTAGTGAGAGGAAGAGGTGAAATAAGAAGAGAGTTCCTCGCTTTCCATCAGCAGTACTGTGATCAATATCAGTGTCTGGCAGGGCAGCGCTCCGGCCTTTACCGTAAATCACTTCCTATTATGATGGAACCTCTAAATCACACACGCACACAATAACTGACCTGCTGCAAACACACGCACACATATTCACACAGATACATTGATTCATACACAGCACACACCGGTATTAGATATTAATGTCTTAAGAGTGCATTCCCAAACACAGGCAATACACTTCCCTCAGAGAGCAGGAAAATATGACCCGCAGAACCACGATGAACGATTCAGGTAAAATACTGGAGTCAGCACTCGATTGATGCACAAAATGTGCTCAAGATCATTTACACTAAACAGGAGCAAGTTTTGCAAGCAATTCATATTTAAAGAACATTTTTGGTATTAGAACCATGCCACCTTTGTTTGCCTTAAAAACAATATTGAGTGTCAGCCAAGCCACACTATTTTAAAAAAGTAAAATGCAAATGAAACCTTACAATACCTCTGCAAAGACAGACATTCTTTTTGGTAGATGGATTCCTCTTCAGGCGGACAGATGTAATTATATAATAACTGTTACTCACTGGTTCAATTCCACATCCAAGATGAATTTTCTGCCGAAAGCGTCCACTTGAAAGCTTGCTTGGGCCACATGGTTCACCTAGGAAAAGCAGAGAAGACATGTTATTTACTATTACTAAAGGCAGACATTATCATATTCATGAGTTATTCATTATCATATGCAAGGATCAATTCTCCTCTCCATTGATGGATGGCTGCATTGTCTCTTTAAGAACCAATCAGCAGTAGGAAGACTGTTTATATTAAGCCATCAACATCTGTCTTCTACTGAATTTGAATTTCTGCAAAGGATCTCATGCAATTGCATTTTATGTAATACCATCTCACACCATGATTCATAATTAAAAACGCATACATATTATTATACCTCGATGACACGTCATTTCTATGTTTACCAGAGTGAGTTTGTATGTTTCACAGCGCCAAGGACTCATTGATATTCCTCATCCCATACTGAACCATATAATTCCGCTGACTGCTGTGTGTGATTGATTTGGCTGGAGGAGGGTCTTCTGGGCACATATGGGACAGGCTTCACTACAAACCCTCGGGTCAATGAGAACTCGGCCCAATCATTGCTCTGCAGGTCTAGGGGAGTCCCCGAGCTGGGCTAAAACTCGCCTCACCCTCCCCCAGACTCACCCCCCCGGCTACCTTCATCAACAGACCGGACACCCCATAACAGCGATGGGAGGAGGGGTGTGTCGGGTTCTTTTTTAATTTTTTTATTCAGGAGGTGCCCTTGTGCTCACCCAAGCACGACCTCAGCCCGTGAAGTCCCCATTGACCAGAGACCATTGTTTGAAGGCGTGTGTCTGCGCCCGGTCAATGCATATATGAGCGGCTAAGAGAGTGTGTGGGTGTGTGTGTGTGTGTGTGAGTGCGTTCAAAGGGCAATCCCTTTCCATGGCACACTTGCGATGAAATCTTATCTGGCAGGATTGGATCCATGATGGGAGGAGGTACCAGTAATTGTGTTTAATGAAAGCACATCCCAGCTTCACTGAGCCGGGCCGATATTCTGAAGCCACCGCTGACTCTTGATTTCTGAGTTATAGCAGACTTTCCACTAATGACTGTCGAAGTATGACTGTAAGTGCTATCAACGCCCAGAACGAGAGGCAAGCATGCAAACCAACACACACTGATTCCACTGGAAGCTTTTGTTTTTCCACCAAAACAACATGAGCACTCTGCTGAACTCTCCACGGTGAAGCTGTTTGTGTCTGAGACTGAAAATAGGCAATGTAACTGAAGTCTAATTATAAACTTCTGTGTGTCACATATTTTCAGAACTATTTGACAGATTTGTTTTTAGACTGTTGGTCTAAAAACAGCCAAATACCTATCAAACTTGCAACGTGCTTGTGGCATCACGGCTGATTGCAGACCAGATTCAAGCCTCTGGAGAATAAGAGACTCAGAACATCAAATATAAAATGAGAGAGGCACGTGTCCTCTTCTACCCTGGATTTAACCGATAATTAAGAACTTTACAACCATTACCTATTATCTGTTATTTTAATTAGTAACCATGGGCTGACGATACATCTTTAAGCTAAATAAACACATCTTAAAGGTGTCAACTCAAAAAGTAAATGCGTATCTAGATAGGCTCCTAAGAAGGTACTTGACCCGTGAAAATATGATATTTTGAGCATGATTTTAGCTAATCTTCTTAAGAATCTTTGTAGAAAGTCGAAAATGTTCCTTTGCCCTGCACAAACTGTATTAATCTAAGGATGGAGGTTAGCATCAGCTTCAAAGGAAAACACTAAAACGATATCTGAGGGCAGATGGCTGCTGTTAGCATGTTTACCCATCGGGCTGCAGCTCTGATGTGTGAGAGGGACAAAGGGTTAACACCTCCCTGCATGCTACCATCTGTAGCCGTCTCCAATCTCTGGGCCCTGAATAGGCTAGCAAACCTAAGCTGCACAAATTAAAAACGCATGGAAGGTTTGCACAATGCTAATTGACTCGTCTCTTGAAATGAACCCAACAGACTTCACTGAACTGAGTCAGTGAACACTGCTACAGTGATATGGATTATTACTGCACTGCATTGGTTATTAAAGACAAGGCGGAATGTAAGGTTTCCTGTCAAACTATGTTGTTGCTAACATTGGGTTTGGATAATCACTAACAGCTCTCTGCATGATTTTGTAACATAATGGGTTGTGGGTTTTATTGTCCAAACTTACTGCAAAACAAAGTTTACCCCAAGCCAATAAGACTACAGTGGTGTGCTTGTTCCAAACAGTGGTGTTAACTAAAGAACTGTAAACATACCTATACAACCATTATCAAATAATCTTGGTTATCAATCCTACTTTAGAACATATTTTCTAGAGATATCACTGTATTCAGATGTTGAGCTAGTACAGCCAAAATGTTATTGTTTTTTTTAGAAGAATGTAGATATTTGAGAGCTAAATCAAAAACAGATACTGCATTTAGCAGTACCGTTCTTTAACATAAACACATCACAAAAATGTGTTCCTTAAATGTGGTTATTAAAAAGATAATGCACTTAACCGTGTTATGACTGTTTAGATTGTGACGAAACACGTCCATAAAAACATTTGTTTTAAATTGGCATTTCATGGGTTAAAAATGCCTAAACATATCAACTACTGGTATTCGCCCTGAACCAGACAAATGCTGGAAAAAGTTAAATTATAAATATTGTTAACGCCCTTCTAATCAGTTGGCAGGGGAGGCCACTGTATCTCCTGCCTTAAGGTTGTCCTCTCAGCCCTCTCTACACCTGAACATTGTGAAAGCGGGACTCTCAAAGACATGTGTAACCGTTTTGTACATGGGCCGTTCACATCGATGGATGATCTCTTGATAATATATAATCCCCTCCACTTAACTCGACTTGCATGAATTGACTAAAATACAAAATAAAATGTTGCTTTATGTGAGCTGATGCAGGTGAGGCAGCTCCTGGGACAGCAACCCAGCTGGACACACAAGATGCAAGTTATCACAACATTATTAATTATCCTGGTTGGCCAGATGACTAAGGCAGATTTCCTACAGTTGCCTAAATGTACAGTGTGAATAGAGAAACATTTGTTGACAAATCAATAAGCTAAATATTGTATATCCATTGAAAGGCAGAGTGATGACCCATAGTACCTGCACAGTCTAATCAGAGAGGCTTAATTGTTTCAAGCTTCTGCTGTTTTGCTTGTAATTGACTAATTATTAGTTTTACCCTCTGAGAACAAGGGTAGAGGAAGAGAAACAAACATAAACACGCAGGCAGCAGAGAGCAGCACACACACACACACAGCCTCCATGCAGACACTCCTCTCCATCCGGACAACAAAACACTGTGTACCTGGCTGGAGCCGGAGCTGGCTTTCACCCTGGTGCTGAGCTCATCCTCTGTGATCTGGCTGTGGTTGTGCCTGCTGTAGAGCAGGCGGAGAGGCACCGTGTCCTCCTTTCCCACAAACCTGCCTGCATCACGAAGAGCCTTCAAGCTCGACAAGGCGTCTCCTGCACAGAGAGGAAAACACAGATGTCATTACCCGCCTGTCCCTCCGTGCGGGAAACGGAGGCACGTTCACCATAAACACCGCCATCTGAAATGTCGACTGGTTCATTTTTCCTTTGATAACAAGAAGCAGCTACAGGCACAATGCATATTTTAGAGGGAAACCATCAACTAGCCGAAGCGATGACACAAAAACAAACAAAGGCCTGTGAATGGTAATTTAAGTATTTTATCAGCACGATGTTTTTGATTTAATATTTTAAAAAGCATCAGTTACCATTTTGGGCATCAGGGCTGCTCTGGTGGCCGACGTGCATCAATCCACAGACGCACAAAAGGGAAATCCACCATCGCGGGCGCATCATCAGCACCATCACCTTTCACTCTCCTGCTGGAAATTATAAAACAATGCGGTATTCCGGGAGCAGGCTCTCAGAGTCCTGCCTTCGCTAGGGGAGCTTGAAGCTGGGGCTGGTCGTCTGGTTAGCGCAGTCCCTCTGGTTGGGGGCCATCGGGGTCCTTACAAGTCTGAACGCGGAGCGCGTCTGAGCGCACCGACGACCCGCGAAGCAGCAGCACGGAGCAGAGAGGGAGGAGAGGGGAGGGTGCAGGGGAGGGGAGGACTAGGGACACCTCCTTAAAACACATCAATATCCAGCGGCTCACTGCAGAAACGCCTAATGCATAAATATGAACGAGTAGTGGAGACAGGATGGAGAAAAGCTGCGGGCCCGGCCTTCCGGGATGATCATCGTCCGCCTCCTGCACCTTCCTCCATGTTAAAGATCTGCAGGAGCGCCATTCCTGCCCCAACCTGCCTGTTGTTGTCATGAGTCACTCTATCATGTGCCATCTATGAATAACAAGAACATGTGTGTGTGTGTGGCAATTTTGTTTTTGTGGATTAATGTGTTCCAGTTGGGCCAAACAACATGTTTATGAAAAGCTATTTAGGAAGGCTTCTCATTCCTTCATTCTACAAAACATTCCAACTGTTGACACATGGGAGCATCAACAAAATATTGTGTCACTTTAAAACAAGACCTACAACAGCGTTCATTAATTCTGATTATCCCCCGAACCATGACACATGAGGATTGTTTACTCACAGCTGGTGTGGCTCTGGGCAAAGAGCTAGAGTATGTCACAATGTCATATTAAGTCTGAAGAATTTGGCAAAAGTTAATGTTAATATGGATTAAGAACAGCCACCGTATAATAAAAACAGTTTATGCGTATAAACTCAAGCCCCTTTAACCCTGCAAAATATAACTGTTCATGGATGCACCTAATGAGCATGTTAACAGGTTATGTGTGACATGTTGTATGACCATAAAAGCATTTTCAGTAGTTCAGAATTTGTATGAGAAACAAGAAACAAATGACAATAATGTCTGCATTCAGTGTTGCTTTCGGGCTTTTATTTGCAGCTGTACTTACTGTACGCCTCCGAACATTGCTGCTCAGGTCTTTCTTAATGTCAGTGGCAGAGACTACCATCTGACCCAGAGCATCACTTAGAGAGCCATAAGGGAGAACAGGGCTCTATGCTAATGCACTAACTGCAGGGCAGAGAGAGGCTGGTCCAGCTAATGCATCAGAAAAGCACAAGGCGGGTCATGAAAAGTGCACTTAGGAATAATCCTAAAATGTCATATACAATGTCAAGTACCACACATCCAACCTACGAGACATTCACATTCAAATACATATGCAACCATTATATGCATTTCAAATACATATACGATCAGTTCGGCATATCTAAGAAGATTCAAGACTACCTTTGTTCAGGTTATTGGGGAAATTAGTTTTAATTTAAGCTGCCTCTTTCACAAAATGCTACATTTTTATGAAAAATATTTATGGGAAACAACTGCAAGTAGGGTCTGTAAACTATGGAAATAAACTATTCACTAATAGTTTATTACATACACTCTTTTTTACACAAATCACTTTTCCTTTCTAATGTAAGGCCTCTGTAATGTTTCCATGGGACTTTAAAGTGTTAGGGCCTTTTTCCTGTTCTTCAGAGCAGTGACGTCTTCAGGTGGCATTTCATTTCATAGCATCTACTCTAGAGAATGTATCTACCTGAAACTATATGTATAAATGACTGTGGACTAATGTTTAGGCCCAAATTTGTCATGCATTTCTAAGATTAAATATTAGATATATTGACATACTGTCAAGAATGTGAACAAATGATAATGTTTTAACCAAATTAGACCATGTGGGCAATTAGTGGATATTTCAATGTAGAACAATGGATGTGCGTATTATTACACCACCCTATTTTTCTTCACAAAGTCGATTAAGAGTTTGAATTCAGGTTAAAGCAACTAGCTATTATTATTTTTTCTAACAAAATATTTACATAAAACCACATTTCAGTTTTAGAAAAACACAGCACATCCGCAGCTGCCTTACATCTGATATAAAACAAAATGAGATCATTCTGCCTACTGAGATTCCTGTGGAGAGATTATAGTGTATATGAATATGTATATATATATATAAATATGGTATCCTTCAAGTAATTTAAAAAGGCAGTAATAGTCCAGTTCATCTCTTCGATTCCTTTCTCCCTAGTCCTCAAACCCCAGAAATTCTACTTCCATGTCGTCAGTCGACTGAAAAAGTCTCAGCAGGGAGTTGTTGGGGATGTCACTCGGCTTCACACTTTCATCGTTTGTGCTCATTTTCCGTCTTTTGCGTTTATAAACTCTCACCCTCCTCTGTATTTTCCGGACAGGACAGAGGCTTGCTGAAGGAAGGCTCACTTCTTCCCTTTCCGAGAGGTTGTTTCCAGTCTTTTGGTCGGGCAGAACGTTTCCTTCCTGAGCAGCCTCACACACCGAGGAGTCCTGTTTCTCATCAGACTCCTCTAGCTGATGAGTGTTCACATCATGGAGGTGAGAGGGAGAGCTGTTCATGCATGGAGATATTGTTTGGTGCTCCTTGTTGTCCTGAGTTTCTCTGGAGCGAATAGAGGGAAGAAATTCACCTCCAGAGGGCGCTGTTTCCATATTCTGCTGATCATTCAGAGTCTGCTCTGCTTTTTGGGTGGGAGAAGTCAAAGAGTTCTGTCGGCACGGCCGTTTACGTGCAAGAGATTTGTGCTTTGATCTGTCCGAGTTTGCGTGATTGTTCCTCCTCTCCCCCTCCATGTGATTGAGAGGAGCAGAATCAGTAACTGAACTGATTTTTAAAGTGTGTCCCGAGTAAGATCCCATGTGGCCATCAGCAATCTGATGCTGCTCTTCTTTAATAATCTCTGTGGGATCCAGATCCGTCTTGTGTCTCAGAGCAGTTTTCCCACAGGGTTCGGGAACAAAGAGAACAGAGGAAACACTGCACTTCAGTCTGAAAGGAATCAAAGACAAGTTTCCATGAGTAGAGTGAATAGAAAGACAAAAGGTCTATCAAAAACACATTGAGTTTTTATAATCTTGTGAACATATATTATATAGGTGGAAGTTTGGTCATATTACCTTTTAACCTGAGATTTGATGTGGAGGAAGTTGCAGTGCAGGGTTGACACCAGTTGGTCCACCACCAGGTACTCATCACTCTTGGAGAAATCCTTGTGACGTTCACTCTTTAGATGCTTAACAAAAAGGAAATCAGCCAGTTTAATAACCCAACATTACAGCTGTCTAGTGGAGGGTACTACACACACCATTTCCTCCATTGCATGAACAATCAATTCACAAATGCCTAGAGAGAATAACATTATAGAGAAAATGCAGTTTCCCTTATTATTCCTTTAAATTCAATAAAAAAAACAGACACTTTGGAGACAAATGTACCATCTTTGTCAGTCTAATTAAAACAGGGCCAAATACTAATAATCAATATACAGTTATAGTCAGGGGTGCACATGACTTGTTTTGCCTGGTTCTCAAAGGACCACCTGGAGATGTTGCTTGGTGCTCATCCTTAAAATGAAATAAACCGTAACTTTTGAGGGGGTCTTGACTTTATTTGCCAGACACACGGCACTGAACACACATGCAGAGGTGAACACAAGACAACATTAGCACGACCAGTAATCCTACAAGCTGTCATCACTACCCTCCTGACTGTTCTCCTCACTGTCTTCCTCTCTGTCAGACATGGTAGCTGATGATGTAGGCCTACTTCTTTCTCTCTGGTTGAGTCTGCGATTAGCTGCTGGGTTTGGGTCGAAAGTCTCTGTTGTCATCTTAGACAAGTGGATGTAATCAAATAAGTATGTGAACATAACCAATAGCCTACCATAGCCAATAACAAATTAATGTAACTTATTTTATTTGTGTTGTTCATTCATATCTTATTTTACCTTAACATTTATTTATGCATTTTTTTTTATCTTTCCAGTTTTAAAGGATATGTCTGGTTTACTGTCCTATAGTATACATTGGAATGATTTGAAACCTGTTTATCCCAATAATTATAAAGGAGTGCCTTGGCAATGTGTGTTTACATCAATTGTGATCTAACCGTTTTAGTCCCACTGAGATAACTTAGACTAAAGTTAACTATCTAAACACTCAGAGTCCTTAACCTCACTGAGCTGTAGTTAACTTATCAGCCTCTCAGTCTGACTGGAGAGGACTCTCCCTCCACATTATTGTAGAAACATCTTCTTCTTATCTCCGTTAGAGCAGCTAGCACGGCACCAGATTATAATAACAACAGCGCTGGTACCACCCTCCCTCTCTCCCTCGCTCACTCGCATTTTGTCTGTGAGCTGCGGGCGCCAGATAAGCCAACATCCCCCATTTTCATCACTTACAGCGCCCATCGTACAGGGCAAATGAAAGGTGGAACCGGGGTGAAAAGGGTGTTATATTTACTTAATTATGAATATCGTTACATCAAGGCCGAAAATTAGGATGAGCCCCAACGGTCAAAAATGTTTTTTTTCCCTCCCAGAGCTGTCAGCGCAGCGACTCCCCAGATCTGGCGCCCTAGGCGAACATCTATAACGCCAGTGCTACGGGCCGGCCCTGAGTTCATATGCAACTCGCAAATATCTTTCTCTCTCCCCTCTCTCCCTCTCTCAATGTTGGTACGCAAATGCGCCTTTTTTTCAAATAACCCGGTGCTCTTTTTTTGGCGGAGGTGCGCATGCGCACCAGTTATGTGCAGCCCTGGTTATATTACATGTTAACGTAATTCAAAAGTATAAGAGCCTCCTCCATTTGTTAATATTTTTTATCATATTGTAAAAACATTATACTCAAAGGGCCAGTAAATATCACCCCGGGGCCAGATTTGGCCCGCGGGCCGCCAATTGAATAGCCCTGCATTAATGTATTCCAATTGTATTGCATTGAAAGTTTTTTACCAAAATAACTTACCATTGAGACGTTCTCATATTTGATCAGGCAGCACTCGCAGTAGCCGCCTCGCTTCTTCTTTCTGACGTTTGTTCGCTCCTCGCTGGCCGAGGCTTTCACACCTCTGTTCCCAGAGGTCGCACAAATAAAACCAAACATCAGAAAAAAAACAGTTTGGATCGCTGCATTTTGATCAAATATCATTCGGGCTTGAAGAGTGGCTCCAGCAGTGCCAACTAAAACTTCTGTGCAACTTCTTTTACAAGTGTGATGAGTTATATTTCATCAAAATTGATAGTTTGGCTTCACCACACAATATGAATTAAGTATTTGAGAACAGGCATCCCTAACAGAACATCAGTTATTTGTATTAACAGTGCTGTAAATAGTATACAACTGAAAAATACAGAAGGAGCCGAGTTAAAAAGTAAGTTAGTTAAAATAACTTTGAAGATCCTTAAGGGTAATTTTTGGTGGAATTTGCTAGTTTCAGTGGTTAAAATGTGGTTTTAAATGTAGTCATGTGACAGCTTGACACACTGTGCTGAGATCAGCGGAGAGCCACGCAGAGAGGAAACACCGTACCTGTGTCCCGGCTGTTTAATCCCAGAATTCACCTTGTCGTGGACAAAGAAGGGACTACAGGGAGGAAGAGTCTTCAGGTTGAACACCGGCATGTTCGGCATAGTGAGGCTGATAGGACGGTAATGCCTGAGGAGGTCAAAATAAATATTTTCTAGTCAGATGTAAACAACCCTCAGAAAGGAGCGGCAAACAAGCATATTTTTATAAACTGTCTCTTTACCTGCTTGAATCCTCGACCTTGACGAAGGGTTTACTGATCCGCCCCGCTGGAACAGACATGTTGATAGTCAAAGTAAATTCAAGTATGCATTTACAAAGCAATTAAAACAATGGACAACATTAAAGAGGACGGGGTAATGAGTCAATTCAATGTACCTTTGCATTTCTGAAAGCCTTGCTTTGCTGCTGAGCCAGCTTTGACCTATAACATTTACAGAAAAAGCTACAATTATTCTACAAGGTTAAATCCAAACTTTTCATTTAAAATAACAATCCCAAAATGTTATTCAATTTAAAAAAAGGATGCATTGAAGAATTGTAACCTGTACACTCACACTTGTCTTGGCAGCAGTGGTAGCCGGACACTGCCTGCTGCAATTCTTTTGCTTCTTCTGAATATAAGCAACTATAGCTGCGTGGCAGAAAAAAAACACAATTACTTATTTTCAGAATTATAAATACATTACAGATTACATCTACCATTATTTAAGACAACATACCATCTATATAGACAATTTTCACACCCCACTCCAGAGCATTTGACAGGATCTTGTTCATTTTCAACCTCTCCTAAAAACAAACAAAGTGTATTAGCACAGAAAACAGTTCTTCACTAACTCGCTAGTGTTGACTTGACAAACCTGCTCTTTCACCACTCTCTCCACCAAAGACTTCCCTCGACTCGGAATAAACTGCAAGACAAAAAGAAAAGAATATGAAAAAATGATCTAGAAATAAATTGTCACGGTAAGAAGTGACATAGGCGACAAATCTGCACTGTAGTTGATATAGTTGAACAACAAAGGTGAACTCACAGAATCCGTTTGGCCCTGAGACTTGCCCTTCATGTTGTCCCCAGGCTGCTGCTGCTGTGGTGCCGGCTGAGGGGAGCTGGGGCCGGACCCCGGGCTGGGGACCGGAGAGTCCTTCCTGAGGCAGTGCACATATCTAGCCTCCCTCTTGTTGGACACCAGATACCGAATTTCTTTACTGAAGAACTTCTCAACAGTCTGAGTGACAAACGAGAGAAACAGTTGTTGAGGAAAGCCTTAAGACATTTATACCACCTTCTTTAACCAATGCAACGCACCGACTATGCTTATGGTGGCTGAAAGGGTTTGTGCCCAAACCTCAATAATTGTTTTTGATAATAACCACAACGTGTCCACAGTGCAGTTCATGGAATACTGGCCAAACTGGTATTGAATGTCCAAAACGTAACATTTATTATCTTAATCAAATATTTCCTGATTTAACTTACAATGTTATTAACTCTGCTGTCTATATTCAGCCAACAGTTAAATAGTTTGTCTTTTAAATGAAAAAATAAATAATTTGTATTTACTCAAATATTAAAACCAAAACTCAGGCATTGTGTTGCTAATAATATTGACGAATGTCAGGCAACACCAAGCCCTAGTGTGTTTTTTCAATCATCATTAATAGTATCAGAATTAAGATAAGACAAGCCTTTATTGATCAGATGAAGCCTGATAAAGTCCGCTGAGCCGAGAGGAGGAAATCTAGCATTATGTGATGTAGCACAGAAGAATTGACAAAGATTTGAACCTTCCTGACAGCCAATATAAAATCATTTGAAAAATGTGTTTAGTCTCACCCCTCCCAGGTCTTTGATGTCACCCTCCAATTTCTCTGCTTTTCTGTTTGAAGGCAGGTCCAGGTAAAACACTTTCCCAGCAAAAGGTTTGACTCGAGCAGGAGAGGACACACATGTTGGCTTCGCTTGGCTCAGTGTGGCCTTTTCACAGGCTTTACCGGCTCCTTTCCCTGAAAGGCAATCAGAAAACTCACAGATGAGAGGGACACAGACAGGTCCCTTGTAGATCTCAGATGAGAACTATTTTATACTTCTACTAAACTTCATCTCAGAGGAAAATGTGGTTATTTGTATTTAACTACATATTAACTATGTATTTGACCACTAGCTTTCACATTGACATCAGAATACTTCCTCCACCACTAAGAGTGTATTATATGAATATTAAAGGCTGTTTCATGGTGTTAACATTTTAATAAACATATTGTGGGTTGGAATAATAATAATACAAGAATATAAATAATAATAACATTAATCATGTTATAACAATAATAAACATTACCTTGCCAGTTGGGTTCTGGATGCCTGTGGGTGTGTTTCGGCTTCATGTTGTTCTCTCTCATTGAGAACAAAAGTTGTTGTTGCCCTTCTGTCTTTAGTAAACATTCCCCAGAAAATCCATGTTTGTCCCTGTGTGTAAACAAAGACATTGTTTAGAACATAAGAAGAACATAAACAGTAAGGCAGACTGGATATAAAGTATGAGCACACTAAGGCTAACCTCACGTCCTTGGTCCCTTCCTATTGAAATGTAAGCTAAACTAACTGACGATAACGTTAATTTTTGAATTCAGGATTACCGTGTAACGATAACGTTTCCCCGGCGGAAAGACAGCTCCGTCTGCTCAATTTACGTTACATTATTTCACACACAACGCCTGTGTTAGCGTTGTTTGTTTAAGGCAGGGTATCCATTGTCAGGAGCTTTAACAACTGTTTATACAGCTGCGGTCAACTTTTGAGATCATGGGTTTACAAAACATCTCTTTCCCGCTTTAAATCATAAAGTAAGTAGAGGAAGTATGTGTTGCCATGTCTGACAGTTTCCGGTCACGTAACCACATAATCACATATTTCTCAGTTTAATACTCATAGATATTCTTCTATTACATTTAAATCAAATAGTATTCTTGAATATAATCTGCTTGTCTTTAAGAAACATAATTTCCATACTTTCGAGAAACTTAGTAGTTGTGTTTCTTTTGGAAACTCGTCAAACCTGGCAACGGCGGAAATAAGTAAATGCATCCTTTCTGTTTGAATGTGATGTTTCCACATTACTGAAACAAATAATATATACCTTAAAAATCTATAGCAACATTTGTTTCATTTGCGAATACATCTGATACACTGAATGTGTAATTACCTGAACATACATTATTGCATCAAATGTAACTTGTAATTACCCAAAGTTCAAGAATGTGCTCTGCTGAAATGCCTATTGCGTAGGAAATGTCATCATGCAATGTTTTCTGTGGAAACTCAACAGCTAGCTAAGGTTAGAGCTCCTGAACTCACACACGTGTTTAAGTTATTATTTTTGTCTTTTATAGCCTGAGAGTAGTGTGTCTGTACATGGGAGGCTTCGTTAACGCAGAGACGCTGTAGCAGGTAAAGTTAACAAGTGAGCTACATGGATTAACTAACTGGTTATTCTAGGGAGCTGCTTTCATGTAATGTTACGACCATGGTTACGACACATGCATGGTTTTATAACGTACTACTAACGCTGACCTTTCTGTAGCTGCTCATTAACTCATTTTGAAAAGTATAAATTAAAGCCTATGTACATATTAAAATATGTCTAATGTCAAACTGTATCTTTGTGTTGTTTCTAAAGAAGACAGTATGAGTCGTCAAAGTCCTGCAGCCAGTAATGGCATTACCCCTCTTCAGCAGATGGTGGCGTCCTGCTCCGGAGCCATCATCACATCTCTGTTTGGTGAGATACTACACTTTTTATTTCAAATAACTAGGTTGAGGCTTTGCTTGCTTCATCTCGTGTAATGCACAATTTATCTGAGTGATGGAATAGTTATATCTATACTTAAGTAAAATTAGCACTGCAGTATTGAAGACAGCATTACTAGTACATTTCCTACATTCAAAACAAGTAGTTATTATCATTTTTGAGTGTTTTACTTGTTAAATCCTGTTGTTTAAATACTCTTGTCCACAAAAGGTGGTGGTAGGATCCATAGAAAACATATGTGCTTAATTTCATTCATGGAGGATCATGTTAATGTCTTTCTTTTTTCAGTTACTCCTTTGGATGTCGTGAAGATCAGACTGCAAGCTCAGAAAAATCCCTTCCCCAAAGGTATAATGAATATGTACTTTGTTGCTCTGGTGTTATGCTTAATATAGTACTGGTTCAAAGATTACATGAGTTTGTCTTGTGTTAATACCTTTCAGGGAAATGCTTTGTTTACTGCAATGGACTTATGGACCACATATGCGTGTGTGAAAATGGAAACACTAAGGCCTGGTACAAAGCCCCCAGTCACTTCAATGGCACACTGGTAAACATTTCAGATAGCCCATGCATGTCAACATTCACTTTTTACCCCAGTAAAACATTAGTAGCCTTACTTTGACCTGTACCATAGCTTGTTTGTCTTATTTCACTGACTCCACACTGTACATCTCTGCAGGATGCCTTCGTCAAAATAGTGCGCCAAGAAGGAACAAAGGCATTATGGAGCGGTCTACCTCCAACCCTGTGAGTGTGAAGTCTTGTGTTCTCTTTTTTTAAGTTGTACCATTTAGTGGCAAACCACCTATGTTGTCTCTCAGGGCTGATTACCAAAGATTGATTTCTGAAAAGTGTTGATGGATTTTTCTTTGATAAATCACTTGGTGAATGGTGTGGTTTTTGTAGCTGCTTTTTCCCTGCTTGGAACACTTGAGTATAATCTGTGGATATATATGTTTTCTTCAGTGTTATGGCAGTCCCAGCTACCGTGATCTACTTCACGTGCTACGACCAGCTGTGTTCAGCGCTGCGGGTCAGGATGGGAGACTACTCTCAGGAGGCTCCTCTCCTGGCAGGAGCGGTCGCTAGAGGTGAGCTAACCGCTGTCACATCAAGAGAACAGGACCACCTCTATTTAGAGCTTCATCATCAATTACTGCTGATCGTCCCTCAAAACTCACCTTTTCACTCTTGCCTTCAACTCCTAATCCACTAACCCCTCGCCCCTATTCCATCTAGATTTACACTTTTTACTTTTGTTGTTACTTTTCTTCTTTACTTGCTTGTAAAGCGCTTTGACCACCAGAAAAAGCGCTATATAAATAACATGTATTATTCTACATTTAATTAGTGTTTACAGAATGGAACACATCTATTATCTACTGAAGTCCCTTCCAGAATAATAACCTTATTGCCGTATTTAAATTATGATAGTAGTTTAAGTAACAGATTGTGTTACTCTTGATTTTAATTTAGACCCTGACTTTTTAATAATGGCTCAGGTTTTAAAAAGGGCAGTTTATGAGGTTGAATACAATTTGCTTGACATGCACTACTCTTTTCAAATACAAAATGCTCCACCATGGTGAAACATAATTTTCACCTAGTGCATTTCAATCATTTTTCTCTGCAACAGTATGATTTTGAGAAGATGTGTTTTGATCTTCTCCTCCCTGTTTCCTCTGTGTGTGTCAGTGGGTTCGGCGACAGTGATCAGCCCTCTGGAGCTGATCCGTACGCAGCTGCAGTCGCAGAAACAGTCGTACAGGGAGCTGACTGACTGCATCCGCTCTGCAGTGCAGTCAGAGGGCTGGCTGTCTCTGTGGAGAGGCTTGGGACCCACGCTCCTGCGAGACGTGCCCTTCTCAGCCATGTACTGGTACAACTACGAGAAGAGCAAGAGCTGGCTGTGTGAGCGCTCTCACACCAGAGAACCCACCCTTACCATCACCTTTGTATCAGGAGCGATGTCTGGCTCTGTAAGTGCATCTGTTTTTCAACCTCTAGAAAAAGAAACCAAATATAATAAACTGTCATCTAATATAAGTAAACCATAATCTAATCATTTGTCCATTTCTCTTAGATTGCGTCCATTGTGACTTTACCCTTTGATGTCGTCAAAACGAGAAGGCAGCTGGAGCTGGGAGAGCTACAAGCAAAGAATTGTAATTATGGCATTATTCTTTTTCTTTATAATTAAATGTTACTAAAGTTTGCAAATGTTGTATGTCAGTGGATTCCCAACAAGGAATAGGTTCACCGGGTGGTACTTCTGCATTTGTCTAATCTCACATGAAAAGATTGTGCATCCAAATCATTGTCTTAGATTCCTTTAAATATATACATTCTCAGTAAACGAAATACAAGATAAAACTTTATTAAGACCCTGGAAAACAAGTCAACAGCAATTAGGATGAAACACAGGAGAGATATAGGTAAGAGCGCAGAATAGAATCTTATTTTAAGAATAAAAATGTGATATTTGACTGAAGATAAAGCAAACAATGGGAGCCTTGCCCTTAGCGGCACTGGATCGCTGTGTGAGGTAGTGAGTGGGCATATGCGCAATCTGTTGATTAAAAAGCCTCAGTCTCAATCAATTTACACATTTAAATAAATATACGAGTAGTTCAAAGTCCAAAGTAAGTATCACATCAAACCCCAACGGATATAAAAGCCCATCTGAGGACTCTTTGTGCTGCAGATAGGTTTCAGGCTCAGTATTGAAACTGTGAAATTGCATCGTTCCTGTGCAGGTCTTACATTTCCTTTGTGGGGGTCAAGCGTTAGTTAGGAGCCTGATGTATGCCAGCACAAAGGACTGGCCTTGTGGAATAAATCGTTTTGGTTTTTTTATCTGACAAAAAAGGCCGTTTTATTTGACTGAAATTAAATCCTTTGTGGTCCGTCTTATATTTCAGTTAAATGTGTCATTTGATGGTGATGTTATCTTTGTCTCTTCAGTGTCATGTCAGGCCTCCTCCTCCTCCTCCACCTTCAGCGTGATGAGCAGGATTGTGGCGCAGGGCGGGTTTAGTGGACTGTTTGCAGGTAGATACTTCTGTGATGTTTTGTCAATGATTACAGATACGTCTAACCACATGGCATCTAATCGCTCCTCTGATCTGTTGTCTCTCTGCCAGGTTTCATCCCGAGGTTGATCAAAGTGGCTCCAGCCTGCGCCATCATGATCAGCAGTTATGAGTTCGGAAAAACTTTTTTCCGCAAACACAACGAGGAGAGGACACTCAGGCCACTGCAGGACACGAACGCTTGATATATTCCCTGTCATTTCTCTGCAAACCAACCAGAACTACTGCTAGAGTTTACCTCTGGAGGGGGGGGGAGTATAAGTGTAAATGAACAAAATTATGAACTACTTTACCCTTTCTGAGTACAAAGATTTATATTAAATTATTAGAATTAGTATTTATAATGTATTCTATGATTTGATGCGATAGATCCTGTGTGTAGTAATGAAAAGAAGTGATGTTTTCATCAGTGTTCAAATCAAATGCTTTTTGATGAATTGAACTGCCAGCAGATGGCACCCCAGTGTTGTTAATCTGTATTTTTTTTTAAAGATCGAGTGCACTGTGCCTGAAGTCATTTATTGGTGATGTAAGATTAATCTCCACTGATTCCTCTGTGTCACGCTCAGTCAGTGTATCCTCCCCTGTCCCCGAGAACAGATCTCCATGTTCTTGCACTTCTTCTCCAATTCCCTGTGACCTGTGAATACGTGTGAGACAGAGACAAACACGAAAGCCAAAATCGTACCATCTTGAAGCTGCGAGTTTGTTTTCAGTTTGAAGAGACTGTGAAAGAGGACTGTGAATCATGTAAACTTTCTGAAAATGTTACGTCTAAAATGTTGAATATACGTACGTGATATTCTTTAGAATTTCTCATTCATTGACTTTATGCAACGTGTTCACATCACTCATTATGGACATCAATCTCACTGTTTGAGTAAGAGCAGTTTATTCAAAATGAAGAATGAAAAGGCAAATAAATCTAATAAAACATCTGCTGCATGTCTGACAGACATGCAGCAGATGTTTTATTAGATTTATTTGCCTGTCTGTGCAAATGACTGCTGGAACGAGCTAAAGGCAAAATCATATTTCAGTGTTGAGGTATACGGTTAGTCGCTAACAAAACAAATAGAAATGTTCTGATGGTTCACTCATTTCTCATTCTCAGAAATATCTGTTGCAAAGTATTTTTTTAACAACGTCTTAACATAGAGTTTTAGGAATTACCTATTTGTTGTAACTAGTGATCAAAATACTACATTTTGATAATCAAAGGGAATAAAACAAGTGTCGGTGTCTGATGAAGCTGGACTTTAAAGTAAACTCCGAAGTGAAGGGTGAATATTATCTTAGGGATCATTACCTGAGAACAAAACCCCGGTGGGACTGCAATTTGTACAACAATGACAAAGCAGCACTGATCAAATAAAAGTATTTACACCTGACGTGAAATGTGAGACAGCATAGAGTAAAACTTTGAAATTGTAATCTGGCAAAAGTGAGAGTACATACATTGTAAATCAAAGAGATTACTTGTCAAAAACTAAACTAAATAAACAGCAGTAGCAGAACATAACATACCCTTTTAACTGCAGGAAATGTTTCATAGTGCCAACATTGACTGAGGCTTTCAGTATTTTCTTATCTATATATTCAGTATTTTCATACTGAATATGCATGCTGTGACTCCGGCAAACCTTTCAATTCTTACATCATCTGTTATTGTTTTCATTTATTTCCTTTAAAAAAGGGAAACAAAAACTGAAGTTCCACAAAAAAAGAAACTAAATAATTCAAACACAGATCGATGAAGGCAGCAGATCCTCTAATAAGAGTCAGAGGGTATTTCCGCTGGATATTACGTTAATATTAAAGACTTTAATGAGTCCGACAGAACTGCACTTCATTTTCAACACAGAGAACATGCTACACCAAATTCTCCACTTGCAAACCTGATTTATTTCTATTAAAGCGCTTGGTTCCACTTACAGAAAATAAATGTCTACAAATCTACATGACCTAAATGAAGAGAGTTCCTGGATTGTCTGGAGATGTGTTTTTGTTTATCTCTCCGTTCATTATGACGGAGTGAAGCCCGGGCTGCTGATCTCCGTCGCAGGACTGGCCAAACACTCGCTGGACTTCAGGCTGGCCAGAGACTTGTAGCTCGCAACCGACGTCAGGGAGCCGCACAGACCTCTTAGAGACGGGGTTTCCTCTTTACCTGGTTCACAAGATACACATAATCAATACTCACATCGGAGTGGACACCCTCCAGTGTTTACTTGCAGTGGGAGACGTACCTTGGTGGGGCCACAGTGTGCCGGGGGGCCTGGCCTCCAGACTCAGAGTGTGGGACGGGTCAAGAGACATCTGAGAGAGACTCATGTCTGCAGACAGCTGCTCCAGACTCTGGAAACTCTTCCTGCAATGAGAGGACAGAAGATCAGTAAAGATATTGGGCTGAAACAATAAACAGGAAATGTATCGTAAAACATTTTATAATTTTAGTAATGTTAGAGAAACACAATCAAAGCATTTTCTTTCATACAATTATTATTATAATAATTAGAAGAAATTAACACATTTTCCCATATTTCTTATTCCCAACAATAAATTGGAGGAACAGTCTTTGTGATTTGAGACTTATTCACAGATACTTGTATCTAAATATGCTCTAGTCTACACCAATGATTTCCATGTTTTTACTGCAGTAAATACTGCTAGCCATCATTTTGAATGAAATCTTAAATACTAACTAACCTGCTCCCAAAGATACGCAACGGTGGCGCATTTTCAGGAAAGTCTCTTAACTAAATAACAAAGAAGAAGACACTGGACGCTTCATAAAAGCACCTTCTTTTCTAGGAATAGCTAGCTTATTGACAAAGATAAATAAGCAACATCTCCTTGTCTGAACAACAGCTAAGCATGTTTGTGAACATTCAATAATTCAATGTCAATAACTGAGATTTATTAAGATTTTGATGCTAGAAGATGTGAACTCTTAGTACATACTCCTCCCACTGTCCCGTGCTCTTCCTGTACAGCAGCGTGTCCAAGGCGACAGCGTTGGTATCCAAGGCGACAGGAGATGGCCACTGATTGGTCAGGTGGGCTGTCAGCTCTTGTCTGGACCGCAAATCATTGTTTTTCAGCACCGTCCTGAAGACAAAAGCAGGCACAGTTACACACAGGTTATGAACTAAATAAACTCTCAAAAATAAAAACAAGGAGAATCATTCAATGAAGGCAGATCAGGCACAAATATAAGACATTAAAAACGGTTTGTCTGGCAGCCACTCGAGGACTTTTTACTGTGTGTATTCCTTTTTCTTATCAAATACATCAAGTAAACAGAAATTCAAAAAATAAACACAATCAATTTAAGAGTAAAAAACACGTAGCTAGAAAAATATATCACCATTACAGAGGGCATGTTACTGAAAAATAAAATGTCCCAAAACATATGTCGATTACAATTATTCATTTACCAAATTGAAGGGCTCCTTGATAGTTTGTAAAGTGTTGGTGTAAAATCAATATCTTTGAGATGAGATTTAGAAAATCTCTCTCTCTCTCTCTCTCTCAGCACTCCACGTCACTTTGCTTTTTACTCTATTTTCATTTCAAAACATCAACTGACTCATCGCACTGGCTTGAGACTGCAGCTTCATTTTCAGAAATCGTGACACTAATCCATTTAACAGACTCTGTAGCTTGCATTAAATTACTAATCAAACACAGAAAGGGGTTTCTCACTGTCAGTGCTTCTCAAAGTGTGGTCCGCGGACCACTGGTGTTCCGTGAGCGCCTCCTATTGGTCCGTGAGTATATTGGTAACATTTCACATTTAAAATAAATACATTTATTTAAGTTTTTCGCACTCTCGCGGGAATATCTCCGCAATGGAACGAGCTTAAGTTTCACTTCCGATTGCATGATATAGCCCAGATAAGCACCTTCATCACACATGTTGCCACTTGTTTGTACAATTTTCAGACGATTTGTAAAAAACGATGTGTTTTTGGATATTTGTGGAGTTAGGTGGTCCGCGAGTGTTTTTTTATTGGTTAAGTGGTCCTTGGTATGAAAAAGTTTGAGAAACACTGGATTAGAACATTAATTTGAAAGAAACAACACGGATGCAGCTTTTCCTCTTGGCTTAAAGCAACACACAAATACCAAACTGCCTGCAGCCTCCAGGCTTCTTGCTGTGTCCTGAATGTCAAACACACACCTCCATCTCACCATCCCTTAAATGCACTGACACACACACACACACACACACACCGAGCAGGATGGACTCACAGTTGGTTCTGTAGTTCCAGTATGATGTACTCAAGCTGCTCTTTTTCCAGATTGTGTGTGAGGTGTGTGTCTGCTAGGCTCTGCTGAAGAGCTTTGTTATGAGACACGGCCTTCGACAGCTGGGCTTCTCGGAGACGCACCAGCTCTTCCAGGTAACCCTGAAACACACACACTTTGTTTTCCACTTGTTTGGCTAATTCCATTAAGGTACTGCTGTATAAATTCACGTCTGAGTTCGTTTTCGCCAGCAAACAAAATCAGAAGTGATTTCGCCATCGTCTAGATGAATTGCTGAGGTGCAGAGGTAAGATATATTACAGATGCTGTAAATTAAAGAAATAACATCAAGCTTTCTGTTTGCTTGTAAAAAAAAATCTCTTCACAGAACTCACGTTCAACACTTCGAGCCTCTAATGATCATGCAATCATCATGGAAAATGTGAAATTTGCATATACCATTCCCTTTATCCCAAAATAACCACACACACACATACACACACACACCATGTATACATCACTTCAGGGGACATTATATTGACTTACATGCATTTCCTGGAGATTTATCCTAACCTTAACCATAACCAACACATGCCTAACCCTTACACTTAACCTTAACCTAACCCTAAACCTAACCAAGTCTTCACCCTAAAATTAATGATTCCCCTCATGGGGACCTCCAATTTGTCCCCATAAGGGAGGCGAGTCCCCACACGTGACTGTGTAAACAGATTTAGGTCCCCACAAGTATAGTAATGCTAGGACACACACACACACACACACACACACACACCTTCTGCTCCAGTGATGTTCGGTACTTCTGCTCAAAGCGTTTGCACTTGCTGACCAAGTTGCTCTGCTCAGTGAAGATGGAGGCGGCGGTGGCCGTTTTGTCGGGGGTGCTGCTCTCGCTGCCGCTGCTCCCCAGAGTCCTCATCTCCTCCTCGTCACTGCTGATGCTCTCTGCACTGCAAAGCACATTTCATATTAGCAAACATCCAGCCAACAGTGAATCTGACCCTCGAGACCAAAGCTGAATTATTGAATATTCAAAACGTTTCAAATGTACATTTATTCTAAATACCAGCCAAAATGGCTTTGTTTGCCCATACTGTACACTGATAATGAACTGTGTGATGGACGTTGTTTGATCTCACATACCTCTGAGCGAACTTCAGGTACGGCGTGTAGTCGATCACTGCGGGGCAGCTGCCGTCCAGACCCTCTCCTTTCAGACAGAAGCTACAAGACAGGAAATCTGTTATTTTACCAGATTTTTAACCGACTTATCTTGTAAATAACTATTCTGGTACAATATTTATGATTCAAGAGTAAAGTATAATTAAGTAGGGGAACAAACATCTATTTTTATAATTAATTTCTTTGAATACATCCGTTTCTATTATTTTTCTGTTGATTGGTGTCAGATGATTTCATAAAACATTTACATAATAGCTACTAGATTTATTTTTCAAATACTTTCAAATCCTTCATGTATTTTATATTATCATACATTTGAAATAAAGTGCTATTTGAGAATGATAAAAGCAAGAAATATCAACACTGCAAACACAAATGTTTTTCTGCATATTCAACATCATTACTACTCATCTCATCGAAGGCACTATTAACAACCTGGAAGTAAATGAAAACATTTGTAACTATTCAGTGAGGCAGATGACTGATTCTACCTGACGTTTATTCTAGAGGATATAGTTTGTAGTGTTCAGCAGATATCCTATTAAGTGCGTTCAGTTTTCCGCTGAGGATCATTGTTCCTCTTTGCTAATGCACAAGTGTGTTAGGCATATGATTAATCCTTTAAAGCTTTTTGTCTTACACTATCACATGGTTCTGCAACATTTGCAAGTGATGCACCTGCAGTTCAGGCAGCGACACTCTGGCCCCGTTGCTTCTCTGTTAGTTGCAGTATATTGTGTTAAGAACTAATATAATTTGCCTGCTACACTTTAGTGAGCTTGAATCACTGCCTGTGTTGTTGAAGCATTAGAAACAATAAAGATTATGGCCTAGGTAAAAAAACCTGTAGTGTAGAGAGTGGTTCACAGAAAGCTCTTATCCAAATTGACTGACACACTTATGATGGTGACACATGAAATGTCTAGTTCCTCTTCAGTTATACAACATATCATCTAAAACATATTTATACTCCATTTAATTGGAGCAGGTTGTTATTGCACCCACATTCTCCTTTTTAACCCCGTTAACCGTTGCCTTTTATCGTGATTGTTACTTTTTAGTCTAGTTGCCACCTATTGTGAACCCGTTGAGTACACCAAATTGTTATGTTTCAAATGTATAGTAGGAGCATTGAGATATTGGATGTCCTTTTGGTGTCCAAGGAAGACATTAACGTAACTCTGTAACACAGAGA
The DNA here is from genome assembly GCF_902827175.1 of Gymnodraco acuticeps. Classification (NCBI taxonomy): domain Eukaryota; kingdom Metazoa; phylum Chordata; class Actinopteri; order Perciformes; family Bathydraconidae; genus Gymnodraco; species Gymnodraco acuticeps. The sequence continues at coordinate 3,971,111 of NW_022990583.1, read as the reverse complement.
TGCACAACAGGTTACATGGATGTAAGCATCTCCATGTATGTTCTATTTTTTGTGTCTGCAAAAAAAAAAAGAAGTATAGTAGGGGTCCCCAGCACATAGAAATTGCCGGATGCTGACTTTCATATATTGGGCAATTTGCACAATTAGCATAAATTACGTAAATAAGCATGAATTACCATTATAGCCTATGGGAACACTAGTTTATAAATGGTTGATTTGGATAATGCTGGAGTTGTTTTGGGGGTCGTTGAGGATGCTCTCATTTTCAGGATCAAAAATGGCAGTTTTAACCAGAAAATCTCCACATAGGCTATAATGCCATTCATTTGAATTAACGCAAATTATGCTAATTGTGCAAAATATGCAAGTTAGCATCTGGCAGTTTCTCAAGTGCAGGGGACCTTAACCCTAGATTTAAATAAATTATAAAACTTTGGTGTACTTAACATTTCCGGGTTCCCTAAGCTGGCAACTAGACTATTGCCTATGACACTTTGCCAAAGAAGCAACAAAGAACAAAAGCAGGACTGAAGAGTTACAGTGAGAAATAGCCAAATGTAATGAGTACCTCAAGTCAATGGTGTGGAGTCCGATGAGTGTGTCTGCCAGCAGCCCTGCCTCCTCTCCCAGCATGACCGCTCCGTCTTCGTAAAACCTCCTAGTCAACACACGTGCGTACATTATTGACATTGATTCAACTCCTCCAGATCTCAACAACTGATGTGTGATACTAGACATCTGGAGGTCAAGTGTAAGAAGATCTAAATGATCCGGCAGCATGGTAATATTGTAGATTAACTTCCTAAGTACACTTGCTTTGATAGTATGTCATTATATGGTTGAAGGGGAAACAGTGTGGACAGTGTGTGAACAGCACATTAAGACCTGGTGGTTTTGAAGTCCCTCAGTGCAGATGAGATGTATTCTGATAATCTTTTCTCCATCAGGACCACTCTGATCCACGCCCTGCCCTGCAGAGAGAGACATTGGGCTGTTAGTGGACGCTCAAACAGTTCATGACCTGAGAGAGTGTTTGTGTGTCTTGTTCTCACCTACAGCCCCATTGTAGAACAATATTAGCTCCAGTTGTTTGTTCCCTTTCCCACAGGGTTAGACTGAGTCATGTTTTATGTGTATTGGTGTTCTTAACATTTATTTGCCTTTCCTTTTTAGCTTTTCTGAGTGGATAAATCAAAAAGAAAGCAAAAATAACAGCTCCTGCTTGTGCAGTATGTGTGTGCTGTATCTCAGGATACTGTAGAACAGTGGTTCCCAACCTGGGGGGGCGCGCCCCCCTTGGGGGGGCGCCAAAGATGGCAGGGGGGGCGCCAGGCCTCAGATGATTTGAGGCCAAATATCATATTTAGACTTTTTTTACTTTTTTTTTTTTACATATAATTGTAAGGCAATACATGATTGTCACTAAAAACCTTGTCTCTACATTACAATAAAATATAAAAAATAATTGACTAATTAATTTTAATAAAAATTCAAGTTAGTATTAAAGGCATAAAAAGACAGAAATGTATAATTGTTTCTTTAATAGAAATGTTTCTTCTGCCCGTAAAGTGTCCAAACCAGGCTTGTCTGGATAAGCGCATTTTTAAAACATAGTCATTGTCCATGCCGGTTTCAGTTGGATTATTTGTCACAGTTGCTCTGATCAGATCGGTCTCCTCCATTTTGTAGATTATTTACGACTTTTGAATCCACATAAACACATCGGTAAAATCCGGCTTACTTTGAGCATGTGTTTTAAACAGTTTAATCCCTTTGTGAATTGTTTCCACTTGCGCCGTCCTTTAATTTCTTCATACAGCGGGAATCCAAATTAATTAATCCTGAGTCCAATAACCATCAAAGTCACTCCAATAGTGCTCCTTAATTACGCTTTCATCCTCCTGTTTGTGACAGTAGTTGTTGCATTTTTGAGACTTTTAAACTTTAATTACCGCTGTTGCGCCCCCCCCCCCCTGTGTGTGTGTGGGGGGGGGGGGGGGCGCATCCAACAGGAGTCATTTGGGGGGGCTCTTGGGAAAAAAGGTTGGGAACCACTGCTGTAGAAGATGCAGTGCTGCTTATATAAAACTGATAATGATTGTATATTTTACATGTTCTGCTTAATTACACTTTTTCTAACCTAACGCTCTGTTTGAATTCAACTTTCTGATGTTGTGAAGATTCAAGTTATTTTCTTTCCTGCTGCCCTGGGTAATTAAATCTGATGTCAAGATTTTTCTTATACTCACTTTAGCTCTCGATGATCGCACATTCTCCATACTCTCGATGCTTCGGATGCAATTATGAGGGACTTTGCTGCAGGCGGATTTGATGTAATCCCAGAAACTGCGAGGACTCTCATAGCCGAACCAAGTTGTCTGACCTGAGAGAAAAAGAGACAGAGGGTTTTTTCATAAGCTTGCATGCATAGTGCTCTGAACTTTAAAAATGAACAAAGCAATTACGGACTTGTTATTCAAATGTCAGTGGATACAGTTATATTATTTTTTTTAACAGAACAAATAAATTGAAGTGACATAAATAACATGAAGTTTGCATCTTTTTGGAAGTCAAATATTTGTCTTTAACAGGCCAGTACATACACCAGCGTCCATATTTGACAATTATCTTAAATAAAGACGAGTCCGACTGCTGATCATTTCCTACTAAGGACCATCATCACATGTTATATCTCTTTCCGTTTCCTTTACCTCAAATTAATGTCAAATACATAAAAGTAATGTTGAATTATGCAGTTTAAACATAACACTATGTGTAGGTAAATTACCTTCATGTCGATGAGAAGAGAATTGCTTACGTTTTTTACCTTTGAGTCTGTGACTGAGGATGTGCTCCAGGATGGAAACAAAGTTAACGAACTCTGGAGATGTGTCGTCTATCGTATCAAAACAGGAGCGGTCCAGCAGAGTCTTCACTGAAAACCTGAAAACAAAAATCAGAGGCACATGGTGGTATTGAAATGAGTTATTGGGCCTGTAGCCTAAAGGTCAACTTGATAGAGATTTACAATGAGGTAAGGTCTAAAGAAAATACTCTGCTGGTAGAATTTGGGGAATTGTAGGATCCAGTGTATTTGTTACACATACTGAACATTCTGAAGACTTTGGCCCCTGTTGCTTCAGTTAATACCCTTTTTTTATTTTTTTAAATCCATCTATTGTTAGTCCTTAAATCTTATGGAAGTGTAAGCATCCCATTAAATATGTAATGGATCTATCCCCATTTTCCTACACTGACATGTAAATGCCACAATGACAAAATGCTTTCTGTGTTGCCGTCCGATCGCAGTCTGAATGATGTGAAAAAAGATGACACACTCACACTGATAATGCACATTTGAACACGCAATAACCAACAAACAAAAATAAGAAGTATCTAAAGGGTCAGTGTATGTTTTGTTCATTGGATTTTCTTTTCACAAATGGAAATTCAAAAACAAAAAGCGACTGGATATTTGATTTTCGTTTTCAAATTGAAAAACCAAAATTGAAATACAAGGCGTTTTTCTTTATCATGGTCAAAAAGGGATTTACTAAACTTAAAAAACGGGATGATTTTCATTTTCTACTTCTCAAAACAAAACAAAAAATCACTAGAAAACAGAAACAAAAAGACCCCCGTTTTTTCATATTCTGCTACCGGAAGTTGTCTTTCAAAATAAGAGCGCAGATGAGGACGGCCAATCCGTGTATCTACGGTCCATTTGTTTTCACAACGAAAACAGCCAAGACACATATTGAGCCCAGATAATGAATGTTATTGAGGGCTGGAAATATAATAGGCCTGTGTCTAAAATGGACAACATTGTTAGGAGATTTCAACTATACAGCGATTCTGCACTGCGGTCACTCAGCCGTCTCTCGAGTTTGTTATTATTTTTTCTGCCAATAGTTATTCGTGAGATCGATCCTGTTGGACTCAGTAGCCTACTAGTGAAACTACTCCCACAACAAGTACTATGAAGTACTTACTGTGTACTTTTTGAGTAATCCTCTGTCAATGTCCCCTCCCGCAACCCTGTCTCCTAAAAATTACGTTCCCACAGAACTAAACTGCATTCTCAATTACGTTTAGCTAGAAACGTATTTTCTCCCACGTTACGTTCGTTATGAACGTATCTCAAATACGTTTATTTTCTACATATCTTCTAGAAACATATTTTCTCCCACGTAACGTTTCTTGTGAACGTATCTTAAATACTTTTATTTTCTAGATATCTTTGCCATTTATTGTCTTGCTTATAATAATGATAATAGTCATTTGTAAATATCATTTTAGAGCACACATTTGAAATCAGTAGGCGAGGCTGTAATTTCGCCAGCTGTTACTCTCATGAGTGAGTCAGAAAATAATAGTTTTAACATGCCAAAAAGCTGCTGTGTCGTTTATTGCACCTCAAACATTAAAACAAATCCAGAGTTACGTGTTTCTGTACTTCCTCTAAGAAGAAAGGACAGTAACAGAAGATCTCTGTGAAGCCAGATGTGGTGTTGTTAATGCGATATTATATCCGAAAAAAATCAGTTTAGGATGGCCGAAGACACTACACTACCCATAATCCCCAGCTATCCTTTGGCACTACAGTCCCGTTGACAAACCCCGTGATTAATCTTCAAGCTCTGGGATTGGATGCTGGAGTGGCAGTGCGCCAAGGTTACACTGAGCGTCAAGCTCTTTGAAATGGAACGAAACCACGGCACACTATCCAAAACTGGACTCGAACGCCCCCCCAGAACTACACATGCTGGCTATTGTGTTTCGCAACATGTTCTCTATGGCACATCTACTGGGAATTGTAGTTTTAAAAGACGTTTTCTTTTTTCCCAAAATTAGAAGTTGACACTGACAGTATTGAACTGTGTACATCCCTGGAGGTTTAGGTGATAGGAAACACATTGGTGCGTACACATTTAAAACATATAATTAATAAATGGGTGAAAATCGCTTGTGTCCATAATGGGCAGCATTAATATATACCCACATGACAGCTGCTCATTGTTACTTTGTAATTCTACTCCACTACAATTCAGAGGTTAACCTGGTATTTTTACTCCACTATATTTATTTTAGTAACTCTGCAGATTCTGATTAATGATGTGAAATATAAACAACCCTTAAAGCAGACTTTAGTTACACCTGAGTAAAATTCAGGGAAAGGTGATTGTCAAGTGCCAACAATCAGGAGAGATATTTGATAGTTGGTGCTTGAGAAGACTAAACATGTATCTGCAGATCTCTATAAAGTATATTCATTACTCGTTATTCTCTACTAATAGTTACTTAAAAACTGTATAATGGCTATTTTGCACATCCCTTTCAAGATTTCAAGATTTTATAAGGTGTATTGACATATCATATACACAACTACGGTGTAGTTATGCAATGAATGAAAAACTTGGGTCACAGGTTCCTCAACAGCACATTACAAGACATCTATCAATATGTGTGTACCTCCACCATTAAACTGTCAAATTCTGCACATTTCTTATACTATCTACATACATAAGAGTATAATTAATGTGTATAATATCAGTTAAAATAAGTGCTTCAACATAGTTAACATTGCAGGAAAGCAATATATTAGACTTTAAGCACTTTGTCAGGCTTAATATTTATCTGTAGCTTTTTTCTTATTTGAAAGAAGACCTTAACCTAAAGTATTCTTTAATGTGTTAATAAAGGTTAATTAATTTGTCTGTTTTGCACATCCTCATATTAATATCTTTGTACATCCTGCACTAAACTGCTTTATTGTAGAGATCACTTACAGTATCTTCATTTTTTATATTCTATATTTCTATCATTGACCTTCTACTTTCCACCTATGAAAGTATGTACTCTTAATATTGTTTTCATCAAATAACATTATTCAACAAAAATAATTCAATAACGTGCTTTAACCACTAGGCGGTGCAGACAAGGTACACACAGCATACTAATTATAACTTTGTATTATTAGTGTAGGACACTTATGTATGTATAACATCTGAAGATGTGTAGTTTTATTCATGTTTTTACATAATTTTACAGGATATTGCTATACTATTTCTCATGTTTTACTTCTACACATTAATATCTGATTTGTAAAACATCACAGACAGAAAGGCATATCCCTCATGTAATGGTAAGCTATTGAAATTGTGAATCCATAGATATGTCTCCCATCGCCCAAATCCCCTGACTATTCGCTCAACTCAGTATTTACATTCTTATATTCAAAGAAAATCAGTAATATCTTTAAAAATGACAAGTCCTTTTCTATCAGCTGTGCACCGTTATGGTGTAAATATAACCTATCTACCAATTGGATCAAATATAAAAGTCAGCCAAATTAGTGTTGATACTGCAAGGAGACGTATTGTGTGAAAAGAAATGCAAGATGTTGTTTAATTGTTGATATATTTATGATCCAAGTTACATATTCAGTTTTGGCGGTAGTTCTCCTGTTTGTCCAGAATTCTTCTCATCAGGGCTCTATAAATAAAGAACTACGTCAGATATGTAATATGTAATGCAGCCGAACCGTGTATTTGTATTACAATGCCGTTATGTGATTACTTTCAAAGAGAAAAGCAAGAACACTCGGAATAAAGTATTTTTTTTAAAAATGTTTTCGGATATCATATCGCATTAACATCATATCCCAACATGCATTGTGGCTAAAACATCCAATCAACGAGCTTCAAGCTGAGGATCTTGGGTAATCTGTTCAGTGGGTTTGTGGTGTGTATTGCTCGAAATGTCCCTTATACTGTAGGCCTACGTCTGTTTCCAGTGACTTTATTTACGGCTAAAAAGCATGCTAAAAAGCCCAAGATTATAGAATTAAACAAATAAATAAAAACAAGGATAATTGTGTGTTATTGTTGAGTAAATAACAGTGTGTTATTTAGAAAATAATAACAAATTAGAAGGAAAAAAAGATTTTCAAAAATACAGATTTCAGTATTTTGAGGCTCTAAACCCATTTATTTTCCTCACAGATGGGAAAAAAAGTCAGACATTATACGATTTAAAATAAAATCAAATAAATAAAAAGATAAAACACTGGCATGTAATTTACGTTAGAATAAATAGAATGGTTTTGAATAATAGATGAGAGTAAAATCTACGTCACTTTACAGCCCACCAACTTTTGGGGAAACCAACGCTGTCATTTGAACGGCGATCAAGCCTGAAGCCACAGAGATCTTCTGTTACTGTCCTTTCTTCTTAGAGGAAGTACAGAAACACACACACACACACACACACACACACACACACACACACACACACACACACACACACACACACACACACACACACACACACACACACACACACACACACACACACACACACACACACACACACACACACACACACACACACACACACACACACACACACACCACACACACACACACACACACACACACACACACACACACACACACACACACACACACACACACACACACACACACACACACACACACACACACACACAAAGAAAACCTTTTGAATTCATATAGAGTTGTTTTTTCTATTTCTTCTGAATTGTAGAAATCCTTGGTGTTTCAATACCCTCGTATTATATCATTGTTGCCCTGAGTCAACAAACCAACCCCTGGTTGAGAGGTGTGGGGGGTCACATTTTATAATTGATATAATATCATTGACCCCTAAGCTCCTAAAACACATGGTGAAACATTGTTTTTCCTCCCAAAATAAAGTCATGCCATAAGGGATAAGGCACTATTAAAAATATTCTTAATTTGCAGTATTTTATTTTAAAAGTGTTCAGAAAGACTGCATCAAATATGCTATATCTATATAATATCAATATTGTTATTAACTTCAATCAAAGTCAATTTAAGTAGCGGGCAAGACTTTCCAAGGAGTAAAAATGCTGCTGCCGGACTACTGACCGGAGGTATTGCTGGATGCTTACCATCCTCTTAAAATACTCTGTCCAACAATGAAGAAAGGTGTTTTAACGCTGATTCAAAATAGCAGAGAAACATGCATTCTTGTTCTCAGGAGGGGACATTGACAGAGGATTACTCAAAAAGTACACAGTAAGTACTTCATAGTACTTGTTGTGGGAGTAGTTTCACTAGTAGGCTACTGAGTCCAACAGGATCGATCTCACTCACGAATAACTAACAAACTCGAGAGACGGCTGAGTGACCGCAGTGCAGAATCGCTGTATAGTTGAAATCTCCTAACAATGTTGTCCATTTTAGACATAGGCTTATTATATTTCCAGCCCTCAATAACATTCATTATCTGGGCTCAATATGTGTCTTGGCTGTTTTCGTTGTGAGAACAAATGGACCGTAGATACACGGATTGACCGTCCTCATCTGCGCTCTTATTTTGAAAGACAACTTCCGGTAGCAGAATATGAAAAAACGGGGGGTTTTTTTGTTTCTGTTTTCTAGTGATTTTATTTTTTGTTTTGAGAAGTAGAAAATGAAAATCATCCCGTTTTTTAAGTTTAGTAAATCCCTTTTTGACCATGATAAAGAAAAACGCCTTGTATTTCAATTTTGGTTTTTCAATTTGAAAACGAAAATCAAATATCCAGTCGCTTTTTGTTTTTGAATTTCCATTTGTGAAAAGAAAATCCAATGGCCAAAACATACACTGACCCTAAAGCAATGTAAAAGGCAATGTGAAGTTATTTTTTAATATTTCAAGAAACATATGCAAAACACATCTGGCCTTATAGCTGTAATGAGGGTTACATTAATATCCTGTGATGATATCAGCATTATGTTCTGCCCACTGTGACATGTCTGTGCACCGACAGTCTGTATAATTTGGTTTCAATCTCATTCAACTGATGAGACAGGAAGGAGAGTTAATCGACGTGTGTGTGTGTGTTGTACAAAATCTGCCAAATGAAAGTAGCCCTTAACGTCAGCTAAATAATCTGACTTCATCTCTCCCTATCTCGTTGCTAAGCAGCAGGGTGACCACAGAGGCTTCCTTTGAAGAAGAAGATTTCATCTTATTTCCATGATTTAGGGCAGGTTTTAATTAAATATCGTGTATATTTCAGTCAGTTTTGAAAAACAACCTTTATCTTCAAAGGAATTTACACAAGCCTAATTTCCTGTGTTAAGTAAATTGCATTTACTCTCTCAGCTAATACTTTTATTTAACATTCACACAGAAAACATTTTGGTACATTGACAACCTGAAAACCTGAAATATGAAATAAAGGAAAAACCAATGTACAATGTGTTGTACATGTTTGCTGTTGCAATTCAAATTCTAGGCAAACTTGAAGATGTACTCCACATTACACATATTGGTCTTAGAAATTGTATATCTATGAAGACGGTTGCAACAGTCCGGTCAAATGTATTTATAGATCACATTTCAAGAAACCACAGATGTTGACCAAAATGCTTTACAGAGACATTTAAATTACAATAAATACCACTAACCAATAGGCCTGGTAACATTTTGTAAATTGGCTTAAGATGGGTCAAACTCATCGATTTCTCCTTTGCATCAACTGAATAAAGCAGTTCATTTAGAGTCAGACTGTCAAAGGATCAACAGCGACTGTCCGCCCACACAGATGTTTAACGCTGGATTTAAATGTTACTGATGAGGTTGTTTTTCACCCTTACCCCACAACATGTTTTACTTATTGGAGGTCTTTTTCACAGAAAACATTTTGAACACAGGTCCAAACATGAATAAAATGAATAATACTGGAACATGATTGATATTATGATTAACACCAAAATAAAAACGATCTTCTTCCAGCACAATACCATAAATAATCAACTTTTAAAAGTTGTTTTCACAGAAGACATTTTGTCATTGAAGGAAAAGCACAACAAATATAATTAATGATGCCTATTTTCTGTATTATACCATGATCTTGAAACTGGCTGACCTAAATGGATTGAAGTTATTAATGATATTGATTACACCTTTGCTATTCCTGCTGTGACATGTCAACATGTCTATTGAAAAGCTACATCAACAAGATTAGTTGTGGTTAATTGGGGTCTGCAGCTAAGGCTGACTAATCTGAGTGAGGCAACATTATAAAGAAAGTGTCCATTTCAGCGGAGAAGGCTTTTACAGACAGGGGAGATCAGGGAGATTTATCACAGCATCACAAACATTTTCCTAAAACTCACAATATGGAGAAACCATCAGTCATAAACACAAGAATATAAAGTGTATCATACTGAAAATCAAATGTCAACATTTTAGAATAGAACCAGTAAATGTTTGGCATTTTGTTTAAAAATGCCTAAAATGACTCATCAATCTGCCAGTCGAATTATGCAAATCATTTCAGGTCTTTAAGATTCTGTCTCACAGTCTGGAAGAAGAGGATTTTGACAACAGTAAAGCTGCTTCAGGGGAAAACAAAAGAGAGAAAGAATATGTAAGAAGTTGTTTTCTTGCTTCTATTTTGTGCAGGTCTTTCTTTAAAACAACTAATATTTCATCTTCGGTTTATTCCTTTTGCCAATCCGACATCACTTCTCTGCCTCTTCTCCCTCCTTGTGCCATTTAGCGAGATGGTGCCTGGTGCGGAGGCAGGAACAACCAGAGTGTTCCTGCCTATAATTACTCTCCCTTTGCATCTGTTTTGAGTTACTTTAATAGAGGTAGGAAAAATAACATCTGACACTTTCCTGATACCTGAACATGTTCTTCTGTAAACTGAGCAGATGCCAGGTGGTGCATGATCATTATTATTTCTGAACGCTTACACTTTCTTGGTGCTAAAAAATAAAAGAAGTTCAGATCCATATCTTCCCTATTGTCTGACCTTTTCTGCTCTTCTGTCTCAAGCGCACCACAGGGACTCTCAATCAGTAACTGACATGTGCCAACAGCTCTGAGAGGACCACAGATCAATACTCGGAGCGCTTTTAACATGAACTGACACATAGAGGAGGGGGAGACACAGGCAGGTGACATGTGTGAGCACACCTCAGCATCAATCAGAAACAAACAGAGACAAATGTGGTGTGTATTTCTAAAATCTTGGGCTTAGTCCTATACATTGGAGTGATTGGACTGATAGTCAGTGTAATCGAGAGTGAAATGTGATTGTTGTTAATGGATGCTGCTGATGGTGGGCGTATCTGTGTGTTTGAATGAATGAAAGAGATGCACATGATGTACAAAACAAACAGGATTACGGAATTTACCTGAGGTCAGCCAGCTGATATTTGATAATTGTTTCAATAATATTGTTATGCATCTTATCCAGCAGACAGAATGACTTTGAAGTCATATTTTAAACATTGATGTGCTCCCCAAGCTAACCTCAAACAAAACGCCTCTGACCTCATTTGATTAACAAATCTGTCGTCAGACGCAGTTTCATCCCTACCTGCACACCGTGAGCAGATTCCTCCTCTCCACCGCGGAGCTCCTGCCTGATCCCCGCTTGCGGACAAGATGCAGCCCCACGCCGAGCGACGCCATCCCCGGCCCGTGACGGTGTCTGCGGGCGGAGGCGGTGCGTGGTCCCCACTCCTCTGCCTCTGCACCAGGGGAGGATCAGCTGTCTGTCTCCGTCACCTCCGAGTAACTCACGCTGCTCAGCTGAAGGAGGGGCTGCACACAAACCTGCGTCAAGTCAAAATGATAGAGCTTCCGGATTGAACCTTCAGAATAAAAGCTCCCCCTCCACGTTAGCTAGTTCTAACAAAACATCCACGGTAATGATTACTATTTAGTTGGAGAGATTTGTAAAACCTCATTGGACTTCTTCAACAAATCGGTGACATATTCGTCCAGAAAGATACGCGAATGGGCCCCGTTTTTAAATCAAGGTAGGCCCAAAACCATGCAAATGTTTTTGAGTGTGAATAGTGCCGCTGCATTTTCCTACAAAACTTGAATCGACTACTTAACTTACCTGAAGGCATGTGCATACATGACAGGGACGTGCACAGACATTTTGGGGGGCAGGTACTCAAGTGAGAAAAAGGGCACTTCCCATAATCATTTATAAAAAAATGTTTTAAAACAAAAAGTTAAATATAGTTGCACATCTCTGACTTACTGACCAATTTATTTTAATACCCTCACACTCATGCAATTGTTTAATACTCAACAGAATTCTCCAAAATAATCAGCTAACACAGAGAGTCTTATTTAGTATTCACTAAGCACAAGAGTAGACAACAAACTAATACAATTCATAGTTATTAAATGAGCAGCCAACAATCAAAATTATGAAGTTACTGTTTAAGGACATTACAGGCTAAAAGATAGTTTTTTCATGTAGGCCTACTTGTTATTTTGGTCTATTTTGCTTCCATGTTTTCTTTCACTCTAATGGAAAGAAAACTTCCAAGAAATGCATATAAATGATGTTCGTTTTACTACCATGTCTGAATTAATCTATAGGCTAGATTTAAAGCTAATCTGCATATATAAACATAACATTTCAGGGGAAAATATTGACTTGACGTGAGTAACTATCTGGGGAAGTTGTCAGGTGATTTTTTGTTTTATCCTTCTACCTGCAATGCCTTGGTAACCGCATGCAAATTAACGCATTTTAATTAAGCCTATAGTTAACGCCTGATTTGCATATCAATGTAGCGATTGTGATGACTTTATTAGATACACATTTTACTATTTTCACTTTAAGTGTCTCCCCTTGAGTACAGTACATTAGCCTGTATGCCCGTGATAAATTGCCTTAGCTAAACCTTGAGCTAACGTATCCATTAGCTAGTAGCCTTAGTTAACTATATATTTGTTATTGTCTTTTAACTAATTAGCTGTAAACTCGAGGCACTGGCAGTTTAGTAATTTGTTCATCACCACTCACCTTCAAAATAAGCCAATAAAAGCCGGCATAACATGGAGCAGTAAAGTGGGAGGTGCTGCTACCTGTCTGTCTGAAGGGACTGCCGATGTCCACACCGCTGTGCAGGAGACGTGGAGGGAGGGAGAGAGGGAGGGAGGGAGGGAGAGCTACGGAACTTCACAGTCTAATCTCCCGACCTGATATTTTCATTTTGTATTCAATCAATATATTTTTGGAAAGGGAAACTGTGCGCAAACAGTAGATATATTTTCATTTATAAAAAATATAAAAAAGGGGGGGAAAAGGGCACTTTCTCTGGAGGAAGAAAAAGGGCAGGGGCTCAAGCCCACTTTGATGTCTATGTGTGCACGTGCCTGGTAAAGGATACTCATAAACATGACAAATAAGGTCGCCCAACCAATTTCGGGTTCATGTGTGTAAATATGGTACTGTCATGTCATGTGCCTCCCAATGACCGTGAATCGACTACTTAACGTCACTTACACTTACAATAATTACCATACGAAAAAACAAAAACTGAAATACTCTCTTTTGTTATGTTTAATATTTCAATTACATTATTATACATGTTCTGATGTGCGCCGAATTTAGTGCTGACTTTTATTTTGAAGCCAGATTTGTCCAGCCGGTAATAAGAGTCTGTAAACAAAGGAGGTTTCACTGACAGTACAGGGTCCTGGAAGAAATTGTGTGTCACCAGTGTGAGAAGTTCAATAAAAGGTGTGAGCTGCTTCTTATTATACATAACATACACTGATATAATGTGTGAATGGCATGTCTGTTTTCTGATATAACTCCGTTTAGAAAATACAACTAAATATTTCACAGCATCATAAAACATTAGGCCATAGCATATCACATTATGAAATTAGCAATAGTGGATATGAGTTAACCATGTTTCAGTGCTGTATTTTGATTTTAAACATGAGGCATTCCTAGCATTCGGTGCCATTTCAGCTATGGTTAATCAAAAATAAAAAACATAATTGTCCATGTTTTTTCAATTTTAATCTGAATGATGGCTTGTTAAAGTATAAGAAAAATATTTTGGTCAAGATCAGGATTTTTTAACATCCCCAACCGTTACTAGGCTTGTTTGAGACGCGTTGCGGCTCGCCTCGAAAGTAGACGGCTTCGTCTTCTTCTTCTTCTTCTTCTTCTTCTCTCGGTTTTTTGGCGGATTGCAAACAACTTTAAGGTGCATACCGCCACCTCCGGAGTCGGCTTGACTCGGTTTGCATTTATAAAGAATGCACACATGTGTTTAATCGTTAATGTCAGATATGTACTAAGTAAATACATTTGTTCCTGCTCAAGATTAGATTCAACTTTATTGTTATTGCACATACAGGTACTGAGACAACAAAATGCAGTTTAGCTTCTAACCAGGTGCAACAAGCAGTAAAGTGAAAAGTAATGTACACAATAGACAGAATAAAATATAGAATGAATTGAATGATGAATAAACAGTGAGGGGTATGAATACACTAGATATCAGCCTGTGAGCAGTATGAACAGTGTGTATGAATATGCTAAGATATATAAAGTATGACAACGGTAAGCAGTGCAAGTATAGTATAAAATATATAGATATTAATTTCATGATGATAAACATTGTGGAACAATGATGAAAAATGGAAATGGATGTGGCGACTTAAAACTGACACAAAACAACAACAAACTTTTGCGGAGCCAATTGGAGAGTTTCATCAGCAGCACGGGGTAAAAACCACCAATGAGCGCTCAGCTCGAGATACCAGCGAGTCGTTTCCCATCAAGCATTTCGCTTCCGCAGCCCGTGGAGAGGAACTGCGCCGCCTCGCCGCGCCTCGCCTCGCCTCGCCTCGCCGCGCCTCGCTCTTTAACGGAGCGTCCACACAGCAGCGTGCGTTGACGCTTGGAGGTGGGCGTATCTGAAGCTTGGGGATTTTTTGCGAGCAACACGACCAACAACCAATCACATGAATCTCCCGCCCCCGACATACAAAGCAATAGCAATGTTAAAACGAAGTAAACTGGATATAAAATCCCCAAACAGGCGAAAACCTACCAGTTTCACCCACTGTCTCTGCCTCCTCCCTCCATGCCTCGCTCCTCCGGTTTGTATCCCGGTAGATGAACAGAGACTGATCATACAGCACCGGGTGATTCACTACCGCTACAATGAATTTCCCCTCAATTTTTTTGAATATGAGGAAATGACCTGCGTAGTCTCTCCCAGCATACACGCGGTTTGATTGGCTATGCGATTGTACTGGCAGATTTGAATAAACGGGATTTCATTGGCTGACGCCTCCGTCGAGGCGTCAAAAGTTGAACATTGCTCAACTTTTGACGCCAGCTACGCCAGCAACGCTCCACGTCGCTTCCCAAAATGCATTTCGGCTAAAAGTGACGTCACCCCATTCAAAGTGAATGGGCAGAAGCGTTGGAAGCTTCAACGCACGCCGCTGTGTGGACGGGCCGTAACGGCCCGTCTACACTACAGGCGTCAAAAAATGCTTTCAACGCTTCGCCCATTCATTTGAATGGGGTGACGTAGGATATTTTCAAACTTCGCCGAACTGCATTGTGGGTAGCATGGCAAGGCGTTGCAAGCATCGCGAGCGTCTATCGGCGTCAAAAGTTGAACAATGTTCAAGCTCGATGCTTGCTCGAAGCTGGCGTCAGCCAATCAAATCCCGTTTATGCAAATTCCGCCAGTACAAGCGCTAGCCAATCAAACCGCGTGCAAGCTGGGAGAGCCAGACCGCAGTTCATTTCCTCATATTCCAAACGAGAAATTACGGTAGCAAATCACCTGGTTCTTTCCGACCAGAACTATTTACCGGGATACAAACCGGAGGAGCCAGGCATGGAGGGAGGTGGCAGAGACAGTGGGTGAAACTGGTAGGTTTTCGCCTGTTTGGGGAGTTTATATCCAGTTTACTTCGTTTTAACATTGCTATTGCTTTGTATGTCGGGGGCGGGAGATTCATGTGATTGGTTGTTGGTCGCGTTGCTCGCAAAAAATCGCCAAGCTTCAGACACGCCCAGCTTCAAGCTTTTTTGACGCCTGTAGTGTAGACGGGCCGTAAGGCTGCGGGCGTCTTTGTCCCGCGTCTCATGTAGGCGAGCCTCCAGAGCAAGTCGGACAAAATGACTAACCATCATGCAATCATACATCCATGAACGCACTAGCAAGACGTTGATCGCAACTGCGCAGGTCTCGCTTGTCTCAAACAAGCCTACTGTGTGTCCACCCTGTTAATGTGAAAAATAGTAACAGGGTGGACATTTTATGCTACACTTAGCTATTGCTAGGCTACATGCGTGATGATAATCAAGCTAGCACTTATAGCAACAGAAACATATATTTGATAGATATATTCACCCTATTTTCTAAATGTAAAACAAACGATCAGTTTCCATTAAAACTGAGCATAACAGCGTGGACATGTTATGCTTTACAGTTAAGTTCTTTAAAACATTTTTAAAAAACGTTGAAGGAAGAATGCATTCACTCTGCTTCTTGAAGATGATGTTATGGTTCCCACTTCCCACTCAAAATGTATCCTTCAATCTTGAGTCATACGAATAGTAAAGGGGCGTGTCCAGAGGGATTCAAATCAGAGTAACAGGGGGGACATTCAAACGGGACACACACTTTAAAAAAAACTTTAAACAATAAAAATGAATTAATAACAAAAAATTAAATTTGGTGAGGAATATTAGCAAAAGGGGTATACAACAGTGACAAAAATGTATAATTTGTTTGATTTCTTTTTGATATCTGTTACAGAAGTTGAGCAAACATGATTTGGGACGTTTGGGACACAGCAATTTGGCCTACTTGTGCTCAAATCAGAGTAAATATTTAGAATTTTGAATATCCTGGGTAAATAACATTGTTGTTTTATGGTAGAGGGGGATACATATTTAAAACCAAGCTTTTAAAAAATAAGCATTAGACCTTATAAATGCAAAATATATGATATTCTGTGTTGGGACTTGAATTCAGTTGAGTCATCTTGAAGGAGGAGAGCCCCATCTAGTGGTCCCAAAGAAAACAGCAAATTGTGTTTCCACTGTCAACTCTATAACCTCCTTTAGCTTAGGAACCACTGGACCTCCCTTACCGAAAGGAGAGGAGAAAATGCTGCCCCACAATGCATTGCAGCCACAGCATTTGACGTCACACAACAGTCGGCCGTTCACGGACACAAACGATAATGGGAGAAATTATATCATGAAAGTTACGGTGCTTATGACGCATTTTAAAACGTATGTGGTAAGTTGCCAAAGTGCTTTGTTTTGAACGTTCATCAGTATTATAATCAAAAAGAGAAATATGAACGTTAGTTTTTACTGAAATGATCAAATAAAGTCAACATTTCACTGAGCTGTGTGGGGTTTGTTCAACTTTTAAAAGATGTTTGAATGGTGATATACACAGTGATAGGTGTTAAGGACTAACGTTTATAATAAATACATTTGTATTTATTTTAAGATATTTTAATAGTTCATACAATCATACGTATTGGGATCATTTGTATTAATGTGGACCGGAGGGAGAGGGTGACGAGCATAAGTTTCACTTTTTTTATTTCAATTCCAACTTTGGTCATGAAGAATATGTTTCTCTGTTGTCCACGTTCATAAAGCATAAAGCAACAGCATCAGAGCACGGTGCAGAGTCTCTAGATGAGTTTACAGTAGTCCCTCGTTCTTATTAAACATCCATGTTGTAGTCCTCTGTATAGAAAACTGTAGTTTCCATAGTTTCCCCACAGCAGCAGACGCACACAATGACGTCCGCTGGCGCATCATAAACACGTCGGATAGTGAAAGTGCATTCGGATTCTCTAAAGTACCGCAGTCTCTTCTCCTAAGTCCTTTTGAATTCTCCTATCCACTATCCCTTAACCCCGTGACGTTTCACTCAGAGGTCAAGTAATAGGAGATAGGGTTAGAACTTAGGAGCTAATTTTTGGATTATCGGAACGCAACCCGGGTCTGGCTGCTGTGTAGGTGGGGGTGATGGTGCATGGGCTGCTGGTGGCTGTGTCGGAGGGAGGGAGGTGTGCTAGGCGAGACTTCTTTGCTGGCTGGGTTGATCGTGATGGCTGTGGTGGAGGCCTTTGTACCGAGGTGTATCTTAATCTTGTGGCAGGCACAGATGGAGGTGGAGGCTGCTGTAGTGATGCTGGTCCTCTGGTCCTTGATGGTGATGGCTCTGGTGAAGGCCCTTGAGCCACGGTAGATCTTGACCTGGGTGCAGGCACAGATGGAGGTTCTTGCTGCTAGGCGCAGGCAGCTGTGAAATCGGAAAGAAATATAGGACAATATTTACTACTAAGTTCATTAAAATATAAAGTTCAAGTGGAATGTTTCTCAAGCACAAATAACAATGCACAACTCAAAATAAAATGGGGAGGTGGGACAGGAGTCTCTCTCTCTTACAACCTATTTAACTAAACCCACACAATGAAAGTACACTATTACTGTAATATTTACGTTTACCTATCTCCAAATGGATCCTTGTTGTTGCTGCTGTATTCTCCAGGTTCTGATGCTCCATCTCCACTGCTGCTAGTGTTACAAGTCCGCTGTGCAGAGCTGGTAATCAGATAATAAGCCTGTTGATCAGGAGAAAAGAATGAAGCAGAGGGAAAGTTGCTGCCGTTTGTGTGGTCGTTCTAGCCAGAATGTATTAAACAAATTAATAAATTCACTTACAAATTATATCTGTTTTCTCTATTTATCATTCTTTGTGTAACCGGTCTGGATTGACGCCACATGTATCTCTGCGTTGTGTCGAATGAAAACGACTTCCTTCTTGTCAACCAGGTTTATTATCTGTGCAAACAGAATATAATGACAGCAGGAAATGGCTTCACCAGCTTTCTACCTCAATACTTCGCCTCAGTGAGGCCTGAAGCTAACTGAGAATGTAAACATACATTTAGCAAATCAAAATAACCGTATGACATATGTGTCTCTAATCAAAAATGGACATAAATCCACATGCCATATTATGACTTTGATGAAGGATTAAAGACTTTTTCATTTACAGTATATAATACAGTGATTACAGATAACACACATACAACCCGGTCGACTGTACTCACTTTAACATTGCTATGTTGTACAGGCACACTATTAGCATAGCATTAGCGCTTTAGCATTTAAATAATATGAACAATTATGACCTCAGACCAGCATTTCACATATTTATACAAACAGAATAAAATTGAAATGTAAGCCAAACTAGTGCAAGGGAGTCATACACATGGTAACATGGTAGAGCCCTACATTATTCAGGGAGCAACAGCCTGAGCTAAAGAAGCTAGCGGACGCCATTAGCCACACGCTAGTGGCGTAGCTCACAGAATGACATGAAACTACACATAAAACAGTTTCAAACACACTTCTTTGATCGAAATATGACATAATCTGTGTCCACACTACTAACCTGTTGAACAGGAGAAATGAATGAAGCAGATGGGAACGTTGCTGCCATGTGTCTGGTCGTTCCATGGATGTATAATCATAGACATATAAGTCTATAGAGGCTTCTCAATACTCAAATTTCCCCTCCTCGACTCCTCGGTCCTCCGGTAGTGACCCGGAAATGAATTTCAGCGCGCCATTTTGAAGGACGTCTCATTTCTCTAAATGCACACCGAGGATCGAGCATCGAGCGTCGAGGAGGCTCTCTGGAGGAGCTATAACCGAGGATACACTGATGGTTCCTCCACGGCTCCTCCACGGATGCATTTCCGGGAACGGTGGAGGCGTGACGCACGGCCGGACTTATCTCAGCCAATGACAGCTATGCATGCATCCCCAGGGCCCAAGAGTTCAAAGCTTTTAATCTCAATCAGATCCGATCAGATTTTGAAATCCCATTTGTTGTGATCCAGGATCAGACAAGTCAGCCAAATGTTGTCCCTGGAGTTCAAAGCAATTCAGGATAGGATCAATCTGATCCAGATTACGATTTTTCAAGATGACTAGATCCTGAATATCAGTGCTTTAATCCTACCGATCGCCATCTAGTGGACATGAAAAATAATACAAGGAAGACAAGAGACCACATTGCAGACATCTATAATGTTTAATTATATTTTTAAATACATAAAGGACATCAAATCATAATGAAATTGTAATTAAAAAAAATACTCCCACTAGGGTAACAACAATAAAGCATTCATTCAAAGGCAGCTGGATCATCCAGGCGTGCTTTGAGGAGCTGAATTCTCAGTGAGGTTTCAGTTTGCTGAAGCCGGCACAGCTGTATTTGTTCTTCGGCCAGACGGATCTGCATCTCTGCCCTCTCCATTTCACGGCTCAGCAGAGTCTCGTAGGCATCATCCCTCTGCTCTGGTTTTCTGGTGCGCTTGCATTTTCTCTTTAGAGGTGGCTCTTGCAGTGTGTCATCAGGCCTGGCTGAAGGTCCAGCTTCTGGATCCACATGGGTCAGGAGGACCTCATCTTCAATGGTGTGTGTCACATCAGGTTATTGACGACCTGAAATGAAAGTTTATCAATATACTTTATACCCCTTAATAAGATGATCACAAGCATGCAACCTGGAAAATTGTAGTACTAGGATGCTATGTAAGACATATAGCCATTGTAGTACTATGAAAATAACAATTATACAAGATAATAATTGTAGTTCTATAGGAACAAGGATAAAATCACACATACCTGCGACTCACCATCCAGTACAACGTTTGGTATTCCATGTAAAGATTGTGACTGCTGACCACCAATGATATCAAGTACCACATCTGTGTATTGTCCCCTTTTATGTGGTGTGTTACCCGTCTGTGGGTTTTTAGCCTGGCTGTGGTCTTTGGTAGCTTGCTGCTTCAAATTCTTCCACCTCAACTTCACTTGGTCCCCCGTCCTCTTGTGTCCAGATCCTGAGGCATTCACATTGTCTGTAACTTCCATCCATATTCCGCTCTTTACTTTAGTCGCTCCACCCTCTCTGTTAAAGTTACCAACTATGGAGTCATAATTGTTCCTTACACCCAGCAGCAGTGCATGGGTCTCAGCAGATGTAAAATTAGGCCCCTTTTTGTCCATCTTTCCAACTCAATGGTTTGGTCAGGTCAGCAATTAGTTTTATAGGTCTGGCCTTGCTATTAATTACATAATTAACCACAGGCCCTAACCAATCTGGACATTCATTCCAGGTGTGTATTTGCAATTAGTTGTTATTCAGAGACTGATGTAGGCCTACTGACTGAAACAACAGTCAGAACACAGTCATGGCAGGGGTTGTTCACATCTTCCATGCTGGAAGGAGAGGTTACCGCCAAAGGGTCCACACCGAGCGCCCCAAACCTCTCCAACAGTACACAACAGAAGAACTGTACAATCGTTTTTGATTTGGACTTGATGACATCAACTACATTGCTGATCTTGTCAGGTCACAACTGCAGTGCAGAACCTTGCGGAGTCATGCTCTGACTGTAGAGGAACAGGTCCTCATTGCCCTGCGCTTTTACGCATGTGGAACATTCTATGAGGTCATAGCTGACAGCATGGGAGTCCACAGGACAACAGTGGGTGAAGTGGGGACAGCTGTGTCTGATGCACTGGCTCGCCTGCTGGATCACTTTGTGACTTTTCCCACTGATGGCCAGATTGCCAAAGTGAAGCAGAACTTTTTTTTTCTGGGAGACATGCCCAACACCATTGGGGTGATCAACTGCACCCATGTACATATTCAAGCACCTCGTCAGAGGGAGTGAGAATATGTCAACAGGAAAGGGAGACACAGCATCAATGTGCAACTTGTGGGAGATGCTGACCTTGCCATCACCAACTGTGTTGTGAGATGGCCTGGGTCAGTCCACGATGCACGTATCTTCAGAGAGAGCCGGTTGTTCACTGAATTCCAAACCAACAGGCCGGATGGAGTTATATTAGCCGACAGTGCCTACCCACTCCTACCATGGGTGATGACACGTTTTCCCACGGCCAACACTCCTTCACAGATGCGCAACAACAATGCCCATGGAAGAACAAGGTGTGCCATTGAGCGCTTGAATGGAGTACTGAAGAGGCGTTTTGCATGCCTCAACTATCTGAGAGTGGAACCCCAAGGAGCATGCCAAATAACACTGGCTTATATTGTGCTACACAATATCGCTGTCCATCGCAGAGTCCCCCTCTCTGACATCGATGATCCCCCAGAGCCCCTCGCACCTGCTGATGATCTAGGCCCACCTATGGATTTCCCTCTAAATGAGAGACTGAGTGGTGGTGCAAGGCGAGATGCTATTGTCTGCAATTACTTTTGAAAGGTGATGGACTTTTTTTTGTTGAAGATATTTTTAATTTAATCTAAATTACATTTGTGATTGACAATCTTTGTTGTGATACTTTCATGAGCATAAACATTTATGTCATCAACATTTGGTTGAAAACAAAATAGGACACCACAAGCGTGAGCAAAAAATGGAAAAATAAAATGTATTTCCCATGAAGGCTAACAATTGTGTATTATTTCAGTTAACAAACTTTGCCATCTAATTTAAATTGAAATGTATTTTAAAATAAATTGTACAGTACATTTTACTCTGGTAATCCACTGGAAATCCACCCCTCTGGTGGGATCAGGATAATCCAGTTGTTTGGGATCAAATTGATCCCAATCCTGTGTTGTCGGTTTGAACTACTCGTTTTGAAGATTTGATCCAGATTAAAGCTTGGATTGGATTTCCTGATCTGATCGGATATCAAAGTGATCCTAATCCTGTTGTTTGGTTTTGAACTCCCCAAAAGATAAATCTGATCTGATCAGATAGGGATTAAAAGTTTTGAACTCTTGGGCCCTGGATATTATTTTAGAAACTGCTTTCATCGCGTCGCGATGTTTCCAGAGAGAACAGCTGTAAGGTCAATGCAGAACGCAGAGCAGTGTGTATAATATATATCACTCAGTATAACCAGTGCTGGAATTGGGCCGGTACTCACCGGTACGCAGTACCGGCACTTCTGGTTCTGACCCATGGAGTACCGGCACTTCTTGCTCAGTACCGGCATGCTGGCGGTACTCCGGTACTCATGCACCGTGCCAGTACTCAACACTCTCCCGCCGTTCTTATTATACATCCATATATATATATACAGCCGCCCGGTACTCAGTAGATGCGTCATGAGGTGCCGAACGGACATTCTCATCGCTCTAACCGCTGGAGTTTCACAGCGGCTGTCAGCTGTTTACTCCTGTCATTCAAACAGAACGTGCTGGAGAGGGGGCGGGGCTTATCTTCTCCATGTAAATACTGTGGTGGAAACGACTATGTCAAAATTAACCTATTTGACCGTGATTTAATAGTAATACACGTTTCAAAATAATAATAATAATAATAATGCCGAAGTAACAACATACTGAAAACTGTTAGTAAAACCATGTTTTAATGCTTTACAATTTACATACCTAGATGCACGTGTGTTGTGTTTATGCAGTGCAACTCCCACCCAGTGGGTGGCTATGTAGAGTGATAGAACAGAGCAGGCACGCCCCCGAGAGAAGGAAAGCAAGTCACGTCACAAATTAGCATTTCTAAAATGTTAGCGTGGATTAATAAAAGTGCAAAAAGACAGCGGTTGTCGCCGGAAGAAACTTCAAATACAGAGAATGCTGTGCCTGTGTTGGAAATTGTGTCTGATGGGGAGCTTTCTTTGGTTGATCCTCCTGCTCCAAGTTCTAGTGCATTAGCATTAGCACTAGCTCCGCCGCCTCCTCCAGAGCCTCTAACGTTAGCTGCTGCTGACGCAACTGCCACCACCAACACCGGGCAAAGCGATGCACCTGACTGCTGGACAACGGACCAGGTGCAATATTTTTGCAAGACCAATGCATGGCTCCTTCTTAAAGATAAGAAGCTAGGATGTCGGATATGCAGAGATGTCAAATCTTTGGGAATACACACTGGACAAGGACTGAAACTGTCAACTGAATGGGGTGAGTGTGCAGTGTCTCATTTCGGTGTTGACAAGGGCAAACAACAAGCTAGCCTGAGAAAAAAAATCAAAGAACATAAAGAATCACAAGCCCATGTAAAAGCTTCTGACATCCTTACATCTGCTTCACGTGAAACTATTCAACATCAAGTGCAGTCTATGCATAAATCTGAATTAGACACCACTATCAGAGTTTTTCGAACGGCATATAAAATTGGCAAACATAGCCGGCCATTCACAGACATGCCAATTGATTTGAATGTACAGAAACTGAATGGGCTGAACGTGGGCAGGGTTTTGCACTCCAATAAAACCTGTGGCGAAATCATCGACCACATAGCTCATGAGCTGAAGAAAAAAATGGCAAAAGACATTACAGAAAACCAAAGAAAACTCTGTGTTTTGGTCGATGAATCTACCACTATTAGTGGTAAAACGGTGCTTGTTGTGTGTCTACGCTCAGCATTAGCTGATGCTGAGCCCGAAACGTTTTTTTGGGAGCTGATCGAGTTGGATGGAACAACGGCTGATGACATCACAAAGGCGTTAATGGAGTGTCTTGGAAGAGATTTTAACGAGGACTTTTTAGGTCAGTGTTTCGTTTCTTTTGCATGTGATGGGGCTTCAGTCATGCTAGGGAAGAGAACAGGCGTTGCTACCCAGTTGTGTAGTAAATTCCCAAGCCTGTTTGTGTGGCACTGCTCCAATCATCGTCTAGAGCTGGCAGTTGGGGATGTGGTCAAGGAGGTCTCAGGGCTCAATCATTTCCAGATCTTTTTTGACAAACTCTATTCCTTGTTCCATGCCTCCCCCAAAAATCAGAGGCAGTTAGCGCAGTGTGCGCAAGCAGTCGGACAGCGTCTCCTGGTGATAGGGCGTGTTTTGTCCATCCGCTGGGTGGCTTCAAGTGAAAGGAGCGTCAGAGCAGTCTGGGAAAACTACCGAGTGCTTCATGATCACTTCACAAATGCTGCAAACGACACGAGCAGGGATTCCAGAGACAGAGCAAAGTACAAGGGCCTGGATGATGTGCTCACATCTGCAACGTTTGTCAGCAATCTGGGACTGATGTACGATGCGCTCACAGAGCTCAGCGACCTCTCTCGGCAACTCCAAAAAAGAGAGATGACACTGCCTACAGCAGATAGGCTCTTAACTCGAGAAATACGAGTTTTTGAATCCATGGTCACCATGCCTGGCCCACACATGACTACAGTTCATACAGCTCTAGCTGAGAAGTCCTTCAAGGGTGTTGCCCTGCGTGAGAATGGCAGGCTTGTACAGATTCATGCAGGTCAGTTTTTCCGCAGTATGGTAGAGAATCTGAGACACAGAATGACTTCCACAACCTCCTCTCATGTCAGCACAAGAGAAATCCCATTACATGGCCGGGAGGCCCGGGACAATCAGCTAATCCAGGACATGAAAGTTATCCATCCTGGAAGTTGGCCTGAAGAGGAGTTAGACGTACAGTATGGGGACGTAGAGGTGCTACGTTTGTGCGAAGTGCTGAAAGTGGACAGAAGAGAGACTGTTCAGGGCTTTCGCGAATACAAGGAAACCAGGGCATCCCGTACACCTGCTGCCATGGAGCCTCTACTGAAAGCAGTCCGAACCATCGCTGTCTCCACTAGTGAGTGTGAGCGGGCATTCAGCTGCATGAACGATATCCTTACTGCAAAAAGGAATGCTCTCTCTGTCAGCCGACTGTCCAGCCTGGTTTTCATTAAATGTAATGGACCATCACTAGGACAGTTCAATCCGGAACAGTATGTGAGGTCCTGGCTGGCAAAGGGAAGGAGAAGTGCTGATGAAAGAGCCTGTCCAGCTCCAGCCCCTGATACTGATGTCCCCAAGGCCTTCTGGAGCCTTTTCTAACAATGTGAAGTATATTGCAAAGCAGCTCACCCAGTGAGAAGAGTTTTGGCATAATGTGCCGATTTGTACAGATCCTGGAGATAGAAGGACTTCAGACCAACCAGGGAGTTATCTGATCAGCTTGGTGTTCAATGTAACTCTTTACCATGGCTCAGACTTTGTTACTTGCAGTTACAGTTTCTCATTTTAGATTGTGCAAATTTTGCATTTGTTTTTACATGTTCTTTGTTCATGCTCTTTATCATTTTTCTGAGTTGGAAAGTTAGATTGCATCATAGTTTACTTTATACATATTTGTATTCTTCAGTGGTGAAGTATATTGCAAAGCAGCTCAGCCATGTGAGAAGACTTTTGGCACTTTTTCGTTTTTCGTTTTCTGAGTTGGAAAGTTAGATTGCATTCAAAATGTACAGAAATACTTAATTTTGTTAAAGCTTTTTATAAAAAATGCTTCTGACCAGAGCTTTGTTTCCTTGTCATTAATGTTGAACACCACCAGAGGGGCTCTCACCTGAAAGGTCTCTGCTTCATGTGTCTTCAGCAGAAGATCTAGACTTTGATTGCTATATTTTCAGTTAATATTGACCTTACTGAGCTTTAGCCATATCCGCTGCCTATCATAAAAAATGTGAAGTACAGTGAACCTTTCTAAAATATACAGTAGTAAAGAAACAAACCCACCAGCATTATAGTAGCCAAATTCTTGTTTGTGGGCTGTATATATAAAATTGACTTGAAAAAGTTGCTGATTTTAGAGTACTGGCACCTTTTTCATTCCAATTCAAGCACTGAGTATAACAGGCCTACTCTCTTTATTTGCTTAGTAGATATCTACAAACAAAGAGTCGATATTTTTCTAAGACCATTGCTTCACATAATAAAATACACAACGGCTTATGCTTTTGGAGCTGTAGGTGTGTGTGGTACAGTGTGTAGGTATGTGTGTGGTACAGTGTGTAGGTGTGTGTGGTACAGTGTGTAAATGCGGCGGACAGACGGGTCTCAGTTGGTTTGGTGTCCTCTGCTTACTTTTAATAGGCCTACTTGTAAATACAACTTTTGGCCCGTAATTTCAATTCCCCATTTCAGCGACCAGAGAGAGGGGGGATATATCCAGTCTCTGATTGTGTTACGTTATTATGAGAGTGCTCTCATACTTTAAATTGTATATATTTATATAAATATATTTGTGTCCGCATCTGTAGCCTGTTATTGTCTCATTATACCGCACTCTCAATGAATTCAAAGTAAATATGTGGGGGAACAATGTTCCACTGATCTAACAGAGATACAGCGCTATGACAAAACACTCGACAGCTGATGCAGCTGTTGCCACGTAATAATGAACGGACGTCTCTTTAAAATGACCGCTCAGAGGAGAGGAGTTCTAATTTCTTTAAACGTCTGCTGCTTCCCCTCCTCGGTCCTCCGCTCGCATCTCCTGTGGGCGGGTCTAAGTCTCGAGGAGGGGAACCGAGGAGGGGAGTCGAGGAGGGGACATTTGAGTATTGAGAAGCCTCTATTACAGTGTTTCTCAAACTTTTTCATACCAAGGACCACTTAACCAATAAAAAAACACTCGCGGACCACCTAATTCCACAAATATCCAAAAACACATCGTTTTTTACAAATCGCCTGAAAATGGTACAAATAAGTGGCCACATGTGTGATGAAGGTGTTTATCTGGGCTATATCATGCAATCAAAAGTGAAACTTAAGCTCGCTCCATTGCGGAGATATTCCCATGAGAGTGCGGAAAACTTTTATTTATTTATTTATTTCAAATGTGAAATTTTACCAATATACTCACGGACCACTAGGGGGCGCTCACGGACCACCAGTGGTCCGCGGACCACACTTTGAGAAGCACTGCATTGTGTATAATCGTTCTTCTTCTTCTTCATCTCGGTTTTTTGGCGGATTGCAAACAACTTTAAGGTGCATACCGCCCCCTACTGTACAAGAGCGTGTATCAACATATCATCCTGTCAGCACTTGTGGAATTATACCACTGTGTTTACGTTGTTTTCAATTCTTCCAATCAATCCTTTTTCACTCAAATACTTAAAAATGGCCTTCCTGGTAGCTCTTACCCCCTCACCTTCTGTTCCCCGTATCCCCATCAGGCTCCACTCTCCCTGTCTCTTAGTTTTTCCCTCTCTGTTTTGTACATGTTGCAGTGTATGATATGTTCCACATTTTCTTTAACTCCACAGTTCCTATGACATAGAGTAACATTCAATGCTGTGTGATCCAGTCTGAGTCTAGCTATCATGATTTCCTAGATTAAGTTATATGAGTAATTATTCTCTGACAGTTGTTGTTGACTGTATACTTTTAAAAATGGATAATGAATCTGTGCATATCACCACCCTATCTGGTCTGACCTCTTCAACCCACTGTAATCCTATTATTACAGCCAGCATTTCTGTTGCACACTGATAATTGATCTGACGCTCTTTTTGAAATTGATATTTTAAAGTCTGGGATATATATACCAACTCCAACACACTCTTCCTTGTTCTTAGAACCATCGGGCGGTGGTGGCGAAGTCCATAGGGACTTGGCTTGGCAACTGGAAGGTCACCAGTTCAAGTCCCGGAAAGACCAAGTGCTACCGAGTTGTCCCTGAGCAAAGCACCATTCCCTACACTGCTCCCCGGGCGCCGTACATAATGGCAGCCCGCACTGCTCCTAACACTAGGATGGGTCAAATGCAGAGAAACTGTTTCGTTACACGGTACCTGTACTGTGTAATGACAATAAGTTGAATCTATCTATCTGTGTATATTTTGAGGTAATTGTGATAATGATTGATTAATTGTTGATTGCACCTATACACAACCGTAACGCTTTATATTGTAATCTATCAATTTTTAGTAATGACGTTTTTGCTGCTGCTGCATATATATTATACACCCGTAATCCAGAGTTGTCCTCATAATTGCCCTATAGATGTTAATTAGTGCCTGTTTGTCTGCCCCCAGTCTCATCCAGCCACTGCTCTTAATAGGTTCAAAACTTTTTGGGATTTTGTTTCCAAATGTTTAATATGGGTTTTCCATGTACATTTACTATCTAACCATAGCCCCAGATATTGAAATGCATTGACCTCATTCATCGGCTTTCCATATGATGTAAGCTTCTCAGTCTCCATCTTGCGTTTATTTGTAAATGTCATGAAGCAAGATGTGCTTGCTGACAGTTTGAAACCCCAGTTGTATGACCACTTCTGGAACATTTCTTCCCCTTATCCATATGTCCCCGTCATCTGCATACAACGCAGATTTGATGCATCCGTCCAACTTAGTCAATATGTCATTTATCATAATGTTAAATAATATCAGGCTGATTGAACTCCCTTGGGGAATACCATTTTCTATATTGAAATCTTTCGAAACCTCTGCCCCTACTTGAACTCCGAATTTCCTGTCTGAGCCATGATCCTGTTACTGTCACTGTTACTGTCACCTGTCACTTAATTTGATGAGTAACCCATCCCTCCACATAGAGTCATAAGCCTTATCAATGTCAAAATATACTATTGCCATAACCTCTTTCATTTTCAGTGTCTTCACACTGTATTCCCACCTCATTGATCACTCTAACCAAAGCATTGTGGATCTTCCTTTGCGAAAACCAGTCTGGAAATTACTCAGCAACCCTCTTTGTTCTAAGACATGTCTATATGTCATCTTCTCCACCCATTTACACATTTGTGGCTGGACGCTGGCTAGTGCCGCCCTACACACACACACACACACACACACACACACACACACACACACACACACACACACACACACACACACACACACACACACACACACACACCTTATCATCTGAATCTCCTCCTAGAGCACCATTGTGTTTTTTTTAACCAAATATCTCTCAGTGGGGCGTGGGGAGTGGCTCCTTATTTTCATCTAGTAACAGACACAGAATCAGCACTTTTGAAACAAGCCTGAAACAGAGGGGATTGTGGGATGCTACACTGCATGATCTGGTATTTGGAGCCAAACACTTCAGAGACATGTTTTGTATAAATCTGAGACCTATAATATATTGATGAAAAACTATGGCAAGCCGATTTAGCTTTTATTCATTTCTGGAGGATATCAAAAAATATCTCTTACTAGCAAGAATGTGAGTTCTTGATATCAAAAATGCAATTCTTACTAGTAATAATGTTTATTTCTGATATCAAGAATTACATTTCAACTAGTCGAAATGTAATTGAATTACTGATATCAGAAATTGGCATTTGAACTATTTCAAATTCCAACTCCCATTGAAATGAAGGAGAAAAACGATGCTAATCTCACTAGTTACAATTGAATTTCTGATATCAAGAATTTGCATTCTAACTAGTTAAAATTCAATTTTTTGATATCAGAAATAAACATTATTACTAGTAAGAATTTAATTTTTGATATCAAGAATTTGCATTCTTACTAGTAAGAATAGATTTTTTGATATCCTCCAGAAATGAATAAAAGCTAAATCGGCTTGCCATAAAAAACAGTATAATAGGGGACCTTTAAGTAATAATTTCAAACTATCTGAATTGTAAACAATGTGAAGCAACGATTCACTTAAATAACCGATAAGTTAAACCCCAAGTTTGCTGGGGTCTTATGATATAACTAACGATCCAGGTAGTAGTGTTATTTATATTTATATTGTGCACACTTTATTGTAAGTACACAACACCACACAGCATCCTATTTGCTAAGGAAAACTGAAAACATAGGGAAAAAATTAGAATATACTTTTCCATATATAATAAAACGTGAATAAGGTTGTCTGTGTGGAATGTTCACTTTAAAGTAACGCAAGCACAATATTAGCATAATTGTGTTTCTCCATGAACATTTTTTTTTTGATGAAGTTGGGAGGCGTGGCTTACTTCAGGATAGCGCAACAGCCCCTCAATATGTCTGCGCACGGCCCTGCCTGTGTACCACTTTATTGACACTCCGTCTGCATTTCGACATGCAATCCTAAACGTCTTTCACAAAACGCTGACAGTCTTAAATGATCGTGACACTTACAGTTCATACTTTGATCGATTATTTGCTATAAAGCTCAGACCAGATGACCGGGGGAGTCTCACACTGACAGCACTGAGAAACACGGGCAGGTCAAAGCTGCACTTTATTTATCTGAAGCTCTTTCGTCCCGGGATAGAGTACCCTACAATAAAAACACGTGAGGAGGGGGGAGAGAGAGAGAGAGAGAGAGAGAGAGAGAGAGAGAGAGAGAGAGAGGAGGAGGAGGAGGAGGAAGCAGCGTTGGACAGGCGCGTTTGTGATCACCACCTCTGTCAAAAATAGACCGGCGGACTGAGGGGTTGCGAGAGAAACGGTATGTCAGCGCCTGCTTCAATCTATCGCTATTAAACTCTACTTTGATATACCTACTGTTCTTTTCATAATCCTAGAATATAATACCTTAGTAGCCTATAATAAAATGTGATGACACAGTTTACAATGGACAGCAGACTGAGCTTTGGATCCTGAGGGTGCTCTTATATCATAGAGGTTTATACATTGTCGTGATTAGGACGTAACATCTTCTCACAGGACCCAGCCATGGATAAGAAGGACGAAGCGGAAATGATGGACGCACCCAAACACCAACAAAATGGGGATTTAAGGTATATTTCAATAATTATTTCTCAAAGCCAAGTTCAGTAGATTCATAGAGTGATGGTTTAAACCATCAACAGGTGTCTCAATTGTTATATAGAGGAAATATAAACTTTATATTCAGGCATCATGCGTTTTGAATCCTCCAGTAAAAGCAAGAAGAAAGGAAAGAAGAAAGAGAAAGAACCAAAGTTGCCCATGGTTGGCGCCATTGGTGTGGTGAGTTCAGACTGTAATCTCTCCTTCTCATAACCAGCTGTCTATGCAATGTGCCTACATTTTAAACTGATAAAATCATTTGATAATTAATGTGTAAACCAAGCCAATGAAAGCCATTTCTACTGTTGTTATATTGCTTTAGATGCAAAAACAACAGAAAAATATGTATTGATTGTTGTATGATTCTGAGATTAATGGGTAAAGACCGATAATGGGCTGTAAGTGGGATGATGTTACAAGTACACCAGAGAGGTAGGTGTGTGTGTGTGTGTGTGTGTGTGTGTGTGTGTGTGTGTGTGTGTGTGTGTGTGTGTGTGTGTGTGTGTGTGTGTGTGTGTGTGTGTGTGTGTGTGTAGGCATAAGTGGTTTATGAGACCAATATTCAGGTTTACATACCAGCATTACAAGACCGGTCGGGTTATGAGACCAATTTTGGTGGTCTCGTAAACCTTGGAATTTAAATTCATATAATTATTGAACAATAATATTTTAATGCATAATTAATAATTGTATACTCAGTACCATGTCTGTATTATTAGGTAATATTGCTATTTGACTGTTTTCACCCCCCACACATGTTGTATGGCCTTTACAAATATTGACCTCATAAACCATGGGTCGGCAACAGGCGGCCCGCGGGCCATTGTTGGCCCGCCAGCAATAATATTTGGCCCGTAATTTTGAGAATCAAAAATAAAATATATATATATATATATAAATATTTTTTTTTTTTTAACAACATAGGACCGAGAGTCGCACATTAGGGTTTCCGTCAGCCGGTAATCACCGGTTTTTATCAGGTAAAATTTATTAAAACCCGGTAAATTCAAAACCTGCTGGTCAAAATGTCTGGTAATAATTAGGGATGCTCCAATCGATCGGCCGCCGGTCATTATCGGCCGATATTCACTCTTAATAGTTTGATCGGTGCTCTCTATAAAGGCCGATCAGGAGAGCTGGATCTGATCGATATGGACATAAACGCGAGTGAAGTATAACCGGACCCGAGAGAGAGATCAGATCAGCTGCTGCATAATCACCTGAAGCCCCGCCCACTGTTTAGCGCGCTGCATGAGAAACTGACGGGCTGTCAGGAGAGAGGGAGAGGGGAAAAGAGAGGATCCGTTTCTCCCGTGTTATTACCCAAAGTTAATGTAAACTTTTGAATAATGTACTTCATCTACTACAAGTAGTTTGTTTGAATGTAATAATTATGTTGTTTGTTGTTTGTGGAATCATTTATTGAAAAATGAATCTGAACTTTTCGATCTGTAACGATTATAAACTGAAGCGATATAAAAATGACTCCCATTAACTGAGTTTTAAACATCAGCATATCTTGTCATAGTCCGGTGATTACCTGCTAACAGAAATGTTGCTACACCATTATTATTAATATTATTATTGAAACATGACCGGTAAGTTTCAAATTTGTCCGGTAAAATAAATTCTGTCCCGACATATCCGCTTACATTCATAATGTCAGCGGAGGGAGGGGAAGCGGCGCTGTGGAAGAGCAGAGTGGAGGGAGAGCTGTCAACTTCCCTTTACAAGCTTCAAACATGTATTTATCGTGTGATTTTGGAAATACAAGTTCCATATTCTGAAAGCCAAGACTTTGTTTATTTCAAATCAAATAAAACACCCGAACCCCGAAAAACTAGTTTTTTAAGCAAATCCACGTTTATTTTTAAATGAGCCGTTGCGACTTCCGACTGATTTCGATAGAGCGGGTCACATATGCAAATGTATGGTTGTGGGGAACCAGGTCAATTAAAGTATTTATTTAACTATTAAATACATTGAGTTTGAGTAAAATACTTGGTTACTGATTAATTTAGGTTATACAATATTAAATTGCAAAGCAAAACATGCTGTAATTGATTTATTTTGTCCTTTGATATTTTTTAAAGGTTTTCAACCTGAAAGAATCCTAATGTAATGTAAAGTTGAAATAAAGAAAAGGAAAAAGGATTCCAGTTGTCCATGCGTCCTCAGTTGCCCCTCAAGCCTCTCAAATGTGGGCAAACACTCAAATAAATGCCAAAAACCCAGAGAACTTGACAATACTTATCAGAATAAAAGTATGTTAAATAACACTGCTACCTAGTTAATAACTCTACTTTACTCAGTGGAGGCTCGTCCATTGAGGAAAGGGAGGACCATCCTCCCTAACATTTCAGAGAAAAATAAACTTTGAAGAGAACAATAAATACACCTCAATTTAAAAGATAAGTCTGTTAAAATACAGATAATAGCCCTGGCTTTGGGACTGAAATGGGGCTAGAGAGGACGAGCCTCCCTTTGGGCGGGTCTAGCCAGAGGCTCTGGATTGGGCGCCTATATCATCAGTGAACCAATCAGCGGATCTGACTGCGCATCAGAGTGTTGATGGGGAGGCTTATCAGCGATATCAGAGTTTTTTCTGAACCGGGGAAAAAGGGGCGCTGCGCCCTCTGACCAAAATAAATTCCTTGAATTAGGCTTTGATTATGTTCTGGCCCGCCATCTTGTGGCTCAGCAAAAAATTGGCCCGAGGCCAAACTTACTTGCCTACCCCTGTCATAAACCATGATGTGTGTGTGTGTGTGTTGATTTCTGAATTAATAAATTATACAAAATTCCGCCAAATGTTACACATTCCCCCGCCATTTTACACACAAAATGGCGGCAAATTTCAGCCTCGCGCATGTAAGTCATACGTCATACAACTAGGCCTCGCCCCCACGTCTGAGTGTTACCCGCGAATAACGGCATTATCATTAGGGGTGGGCGATACCACAAAATCTGGATTCGATCCGATACCAAGTATTTCAGGGCCAGTATCGCCGATACCGATATCGATACCGATACTTTTTTTTAATGAAAAGCGTCTTATGTACTTTCATATAGGGGAGAGCTGCATGACATGATTTTTGAGCTGAAATCATCATAAATAAACTAAATCTGAATTCATTTTCATGAATAAAGACAGGACAGTTTTTATAGACAAATACACGTTTTACTTTTGCAAATTTAAAGTGCAAACATGAAAAATAACAATACAAAGTGGCCAAAGTAGCGAACTGTCTTCTTGCACACATCACAGTTCGCTACGTTTTAATGGCCAGTTGTGAAATTGCTCCACACAACGCTGCTCTTTCTCTCAGCCATCATGCGCGTGTGTGTGTTGCACTCGCGAGTCGCTGGCTGCTGCTGTCCTGCCCTGCTGGCTGCTGTCAGTCAGCTTGATAATCGGCGTTCAGGCAGGGAGCCTCGAGGAGAAGAGGACAGCAGTGGGGAGAGAAGAAAAGAGCATATACTTGTGTTCGTCTGCACATAGTTTTTTGAAGAAATGGACGAGTAGAGGAGACGAGAAAAAAAGTATAACAGTATCGATCCTATTGGCTCTAGTATCGATATTTTGAAACGTAACGTAATATCGGAGGTATCGATATTTTGGGATCGATCCGCCCACCCCTAATTATCATCCTAGAACTTCAACGAGTCGCCTGGATAATCGAACATAGTGAAGTAAGTCGTTCATATTTTATACTAAAAACTAGTCTGATAGATTGACACAACTGACTAAAGTGAACGTTAACTTATGTATTTGATCGTGTCCAAGTAAGGGATAATGTGCAGTTACCTTCATGCCGATCTAGATCCCTCCGCTTCGCGTCGGGCTCCTGATCAGCCTGTCGGTGTTCTTTTCCCCATAATGACCGCGTTGTTGCACATTATCCCGCTTATTACATGGCCACATTCTCAACAAAGTAACATTATGAATCCCAATATTAATTGAAATGCTTTTATGGATTTAGAAAATTATTTTATTGATTTAAAAAATAGTTGTATTGATTTAAATTGACATGCATCCGCTAAGAAAAATAGTCCGTTGTTACCGTTTGAACTAACGTAGCAACGGCAGGAACTGTTTCGATAGTGTTTTTGAGGAGCTTTTTGATTACAGATTTGAAAACATCGCTGCTTGCTTTAAAAGTAGCACAATTCATGAAGTCAAACCTTGGAAAGTATCTAGTACTTCTCCGCTGTTTTCTTGTCCCTCTTGTCTTTTTCTTTTCTTCGCTGGGGACTCATCAGCCACTAACCATTACTCCAAATTACTGTGCTCTCCAAATATATTCAAATTAATGTTAAAATCCTCCATGTTGCTATCACACGACAGCGGAAAACTAAAGACAATCAGACAGTTTGCTTTTCAAACTGTTACATTTGAAAAACAGTTAGAGCGTCTCTTGTCAGTTTGAAAAGCCAACGGCAGGAACTGCTTGCGTTTTTGTGGAGCTTTTTGATTACAGATTTGAAAACATCGCTGCTTGCTTTAAAAGTAGCACAATTCATTATGTCAAACCTTGGAAAGTATCTAGATATCCCTGCCCTAATGCCAAAGTAACTGGCAACTGAATATGTGTCGCCGTTTGATGTCTATGTCTGGACCGCTGCGTAAAAAGGAGGGTTTCTGCCCCGTTACACCTGCGCTGTTTTTCATGTCCCAGTTCGAAAAGGCCCAACGGTATACAGTTAAATCGACCGGACTTCTTTCTGAAGATGTGAGCGTCCTTAACAACGGTCAATAAGTCCTTGACAGCGGTCTGTCTGTTCGGTATTAACAACTTGTCACGTGTTCTGAATTGACCAATCAGAATCGAGTATTCAACTAAGCCATGTAATAATTGTCCATAATTTCCCTCTGCCTCGACTGTCAAAGCAGAACTTTAATGTCAATGTTAACATTAGGCTATACATTATACATTATTTTATAAGCTAGGCCTACATAATACTTTATCACTTATTTTATTATTAAAACTTCAGTTACGAAAACAGTGAGGGCAGCAAAGTTACAGGTTTGTTATCATTTTAACTGAATTTCTGCAGGTAAATGAGCAACTGACCCCATAGACCAGTAAGTGGCTAGGTTTGTGTGTTGTGTGTAAACAGACCTCATAAATACAACTGACCCCATAAAACACCAAGTGGCTAGGTTTGTGTGATGTATGTAAACAGACCTCATAAACCCAGTTGGCCCAATATACCACAATTTGGTCCCGGCCCCATAAGCCTGTGAAATGTCACATATTTTATATATATATATATATATATTATGTATGTTCTGAAAGTGAAATTTTTCTTTTGAATTGGAAATTGTCTTCTGGGGTTCAGTGGAAATATTTGTACCTTATTTTTAATATGACAGGATGGTGGGAAAGGTATGTCCCTATAAACCACTGAAAAACCCCATTGACCTTGTAAACCACATATGCTGTGTGTGTGTGTGTGTGTGTGTGTGTGTGTGTGTGTGTGTGTGTGTGTGTGTGTGTGTGTGTGTGTGTGTGTGTGTGTGTGTGTGTGTGTGTGTGTGTGGTAAGAGGAGGAGGCGGGGAGAGAGGATGGGAGTGTGGCACATCCTCATGTTGTTTGGGTTCGACTCCCGGTGTCCCCTGCTGTGAGAATATAATAGCTGCATAGAGTTTAAAGTATTTCCCTTATTCTGATTGCATTGATCACATTTGTTATTAAAATATCAAGCAAGTTACCAGGAGAATTCACAATATACAATCATATACTGACTGACATCTGCTTTGGTCTTTCCACACTCTGTCTTTTATGTGAGTGTAGTTTAGGTTTGCAAGCGGCGTGGACATTCTGTTGATCCTGACTGGGACGCTCTGTGCTATGGTTCACGGTGTCATTCTTCCTCTCATGTGTATTGTGTTCGGGGACATGACAGACAGCTTTATAAATGACTCTGCGATGAGCAGCATCCCCAGTGAGTTTTCAGTTAGACATAGGAGTCATAATTACCTGAATTAGGTTAAGGTTGTCAATAACACATCATAACAATGCATTTTCTTACCTTGTGTCTTCAGATGCCACAGCACCAAGAAACAGCACATTACAAGCAGAAATGAAGGGGTAAGACTTTATATAAAGCATAAACAGAGCAGGCTGTTGGGTGAAAAATATCTCCAAAATGTTAAATGTATTGTTGTTAATGGTTTTTATATTTGTATAAAGTTTAGGTGGAGGTCGAGGAAATTGCAGTGGTTTCTCTATAAAAAATATATTTAATAAATTGCATCAACTTTTTGTTTGTATTTCCATGTTTAAATGTATAAGTTAACTTATTTACCATCTTGTTCAAATCTAACCAATTATTAAAATGGGCAGATTCTACTCTCATTTTCAGGTTCATAATTATTTTTCATTTTATTAAAATTGTATATGTTGACATATAACAACATGTTATATGTTTTTTTCTTCTCCTACTATATGTCTGAATATACATGTATTCAACCTCTATCTGAAAACGCTCCTTTTTGTGGCAGTCTCTTTAAACCCCCATCAAAAAAGCCAAGTGTACAGATTGTGAGGAAAATGTGTCGCACCTTTGTACAGGTTGTTTTCAAACCTTGGGTGGATATACTCAGATGAAAGCGGTATATTCTATAGCCTGCATGATACATAGTGGAGCCAAATCTGCATGGCTGGTTGAATCCCATATTTGACTTTTTTTTCTTTTTTGACAGTTTGTGGGTTTTTAGGTACTCCAAATACCCAACTGTGTAAGAACGATAAATGTCCCATTTAAAGTCATATAAGTCAAAAATACTGCTTTCTTTCCAGGTTTGCCATCAGCTACTCCATCCTGGGATTCGTCGTGCTGCTGGTTGCCTACGGGCAGGTGGCCTTCTGGACGCTGGCCGCTGGACGGCAGGCCACACGCATCCGCAAGCTGTTTTTCCACCACATCATGCAGCAGGACATCGGCTGGTACGATGTCACTGAAACAGGAGAGCTCAACACGCGTCTCACAGAGTGGGTAACGGACAAGTCACACACACACATTTTCTCATACAACCATATTCAAATAAAGCAGGGCTCAGCAGCAAACTTAAACAAAAAAATGAACCAATACTTTTTTCAAATAAATGATTGATTATTTGGTTAATGCAAGTGAAAAATACCCACCACAATTTCCCAGAGCCTCTGTTTACATTTTGACCCCTTGATAGCAACAACATTTTAAAAGCACTTTTCTCCTAAAGGAGGAAAATTAAAAGATAATAAATAAATAGAAAGTACTTTTATCCAGATTTCCAGAACAGCTTTCTTGTACATTTTAAGTTTTTGCTGGATAATTTTCTCTAGATCAACTTATCAATTATTTATTTCAGTTCTTCTGTAAAGTGGTTATCATCTCTGACATAGAAAAACATGGTTGTTTCCAGCATATATTCTATTAGTGTACAATATAATCCTTCACCTGAGTTAAAACATTTAGTTTCACGGTTTTCACTTTACAACATTACATGCAGCATTCCTTTTTTATGTGCATGCGCAGTGATGTCTATAAGATCCAAGAAGGAATTGGCGACAAAGCTGGGAGGCTTCTCCAGGCCTTTACCACCTTCGTCACAGCGTTTGTCATCGGCTTCATCAAAGGCTGGAAGCTCACCCTCGTCATCCTGGCTGTTAGCCCTGCGCTGGCCATTGCAGCTGGAATCTTCTCCAAGGTAAATCTCTTCTTCTTCTTCTTCTTCTTCTTCTTCTTCTTCTTCTTCTTCTTCTTCTTCTTCTTCTTCTTCTTCTTCTTCTTCTTCTTCTTCTTCTTCTTCTTCTTCTTCTTCTTCTTCTTCTTCTTCTTCTTCTTCTTCTTCTTCTTCTTCTTCTTCTTCTTCTTCTTCTTCTTCTTCTTCTCTTGTAAAGTTCACATGCTCTTAATCTATCTGTGTGCCATTCTCTTGCTATCCATTTGTTGTTCACAGGACTCAGCCCCCTGCAGGTATTCTTAATAACATTGTGTCTTTCTCCTTGTCTTATTAGGTGCTGGCGACTTTCACTACTAAAGAGCAGACTGCATATGCCAAAGCTGGAGCTGTGGCAGAAGAGGTGCTCTCTGCTGTCAGGACAGTGTTTGCCTTCAATGGTCAAGACAGAGAAATCAAGAGGTGTGTACAATATGATCAAAAGCAAAAATAAGATAATACCGAATAGCAGTGATTGTAAATATATAACCCTGAGTACCGTGGGTAGGGTATAATATCACATCAGAAGTTTCTAGGTGTTTTCAGTCACCTATCTGAGCTGAATTTCACTGCAGGAACATCCACATCCACAGTTAAATGCAAACTAGATTTTGACATTCATACTGATCTCATTGGGGAAAAAATCAGACTTAACGTGGTTATTTTCTATTCAACAAAGCATTACTTCTGTGTAGGGAGAATACATCTTGGCACGTAAACTGTTCTAAGTCAGAGAAATAGCCCCTGCAAAGGCTGTAACTGGATACAACCCATAAAACCCCCATACGATGTGATTAGTGTTTCTACTGATGTGACATTTAATGATGCCAAAGGCCTGTTGTCATTGCAATCTAATTTATATATCTAACTATGCTCTCCACTGACATGTCCTTGTGCTCCTGTTTTTGATTGTTTTAAACCACAGATACAATAAGAACTTGGAGGATGCAAAGAATATGGGAATAAAGAAGGCGACATCTGCTAACTTTTCCATGGGCCTCACCTTCCTGTTGATCTACCTGTCCTACGCTCTGGCCTTCTGGTACGGAAGTACGCTCGTCCTGAGTAATGAGTACACCATTGGATCCGTACTCACCGTGAGTAGACACATTTAGAAAGAGATCCTATTCATCGTTTCTCTTAAAACAAAAGGGAGACTCTAAATAAGAGAAGTTGCTTAGCTAACACTGATGTGTGTCTCTTAAGGTGTTCTTCACCGTGCTGATTGGAGCGTTCGCTGTGGGACAGACCTCTCCCAACCTCCAGACTTTCGCCAGCGCCCGGGGAGCTGCATATAAAGTGTACAGCATTATTGATCATGTAAGGAATGCAACATTCTTACCCAAAGCACACCTTTCACATGATGTTTTTTTAGACATTGTTGCTGCTGGACAGTTGTCAGTTTGTATTACTGAACATGCAGCGCTGTACTCTGGCACTCTGGGGAGCCACTTTGATGCAGCCGACAACCTGGAGACAGAAATGTTGGATTTTACTCTAATTAGAGCACCTGCTGTCAGGTCATTTGGTTGATACTACACAGCTGTGGCTCTGTGAAGTTACTGTGCATGTACCCTGAGATACAGTATCAGTTTTTACAAACATTACACCCTTAATACACATGTGCAGCAGATTCCTTGTAATGGTATGTTTACCATATCTTCTGGTATCGTATCCCATCATTTCATATAAAATGTTATCTTATTTTAACTTAGTGCATTGTATCTCAGCGCAACAAATTATATTGTATTTTATTTTATCTAATTTTATCGTATTTTATTTTAGCTTGTCATATCTTATCTCATTATATCATATCTTAGATTATCGTATTGTATCTTATGTCATTATATCGTGTCATATCTGAGCTTATGTTATTGAATCGTATCTTATCTTATCTAATATGTGGAATTTAAAATGGTCTAAGAAACACAATAGAACCACTTCCGCAGTCTGGTCTCTAGTTATTCTGGGCCATGCATGTTTATACTGTGCGTCTGTTATTCTTTCACAGTGACTACCCACTCAGATTAGTTTATAAGCACGGACAACATCTGTTTAAGCATGAGCAATAATCACACAGCCTAAAGCAAAACTCAAAAAGTATAAAATCTCCTCTCAGGGCCTTTTCGTTTTTTAAAAGGTCCAAACTCAGAATTTTAGAAGAGTATCCATTCCAAGTCAAGGACTCTTGCTTCGTGACATCTGATCTAAAATAAGCAGTATGGATACCCT
This sequence comes from Gymnodraco acuticeps, assembly GCF_902827175.1. Lineage (NCBI taxonomy): Eukaryota > Metazoa > Chordata > Actinopteri > Perciformes > Bathydraconidae > Gymnodraco > Gymnodraco acuticeps. Next base: position 3,929,790 of record NW_022990583.1, on the reverse strand, counting down.
TTGCTGTCTAATCTTAAACACAGAAAGATGAGGCCTCCAAGAAGGACATAAAACAGTCTCACATTCTCAGTCCAAACAGAGCTAAACCATTGAGGTGGAACTGCAGTGTGTGTTTGTGTGTGTGTGTGAACGTGTGTGTCTAACCTACCTAGAGAAGCAGAAAAAACGCAAAGCGCTCACCCTACTGTGGGACAGCTTTCCTGCCTTTGTCTTATTGATGTTTTGAGAAGGATCAGGTTATTTATCCAACTGTGGCCGAACTACAAACAGGAACAGAGAGCTGAGTTTTTTAGGAGTGAAATAAAAGTTAAATTTGTCTCAACAGAAACCGGCCATCGACAGTTATTCAGAGGCCGGCTTCAAGCCTGACTCCATCAAAGGAAACATTGAGTTCAAGAACATCCGCTTCAGCTACCCCTCAAGACCAGACATCCAAGTACGTTCACCATAGACACTGTTTACTGAACTCTTAAACACATTATTCAAACTTTATCTCGTAAATGACGTTGTTTATTTTTGTAGGTTTTAAACGACTTGTCTCTGAGTGTGAAGAGTGGACAGACCATTGCCTTGGTAGGGAGCAGCGGCTGTGGGAAGAGCACAATGATCCAGCTGCTGCAGAGGTTCTACGATCCTCAGGAAGGATCTGTGAGTGACGTTTCCAAAACGCTTCATTTCAATTGGATTCATTTAGTATTTGTTAGCATATCCGCTCTGCTATATTCCAGGACTTAAAATACTACTCAATGTTTTTAGCATGAACTCCCATAACATTATTTGATTTCATTGGATCAGGTGTGACATGAACAAAAACATCTGGGTAGTGTTTTCAGTGTTCACTGCAGACCGTAGTTGTTTCCTGCTTCCCAGGCAGCTATTCTAAGAAATCCACTTTGAGAATCTAAAAAAGTTGTTGTCTAAAAAGTGTTGATTGATGAGATTGGCCACGGTATCAAATATTCGCAGCTCTTAATGCTAAATGAAATAAGTCCCCAAAAGTGTCGACTATTTTTTAAACAATGACGAGATGCTGTTTCAGATAAATATGACTGTTATATGTTTGAATCCTGTTTTTCAGGTGACTATTGACGGGCACGACATCCGTTCTCTTAACATCCGCTACCTGAGAGAGATGATCGGCGTGGTGAGTCAGGAGCCTGTTCTCTTCGCCACCACCATCGCAGAGAACATCAGAATGGGCCGACTTGACGTGACCAAACAGGAGATCGAACAAGCTGCCAAGGAGGCCAATGCATACGACTTCATTATGAGCCTTCCTGACGTATGACTGTGTTAATGACTCCCTGTTCTGTGTGTTTATCAAGATCTCCTTCAACCACTTGCTAATATTGAAACTCTTATTGTTGAGCAGACGTTTGAGACGATGGTCGGAGACCGAGGAACTCAAATGAGTGGCGGACAGAAGCAGAGGATCGCAATTGCTCGAGCTCTAGTCCGCAACCCCAAAATCCTTCTGTTGGACGAAGCCACATCTGCGCTTGATGCTGAGAGTGAGACCATTGTGCAATCTGCACTCGACAAGGTACAAATACACAAATCCTGTTCTACCTCATCCAGAACACAGCTTTGCACTTTGATACTGACATAAAGAAAGGTAGTTAGAATCCTAGATTCATGTGGTTTACTACTTCCTTACATGTTAGAATGTTTATAAAATTGTACGTACTATTTTTTATCCTTTTTGTTAATCTAAGCAAAGACATAACAACTGGGACACATGTCTTTGTGTGCAGGTCCGACTCGGTCGTACCACCATCATTGTTGCCCACCGCCTGTCAACCATCAGAAACGCTGACGTCATCGCTGGCTTCCAGAAAGGTGAAGTTGTAGAGATGGGGAGTCACAGCAAACTGATGGAAGAAAAGGGAGTCTACCACACACTGGTCACCATGCAGGTAAAACACACAAACTATTTATTTGGGTTTGAGTTCAAGGGAAACTTTCAGAATGGTCAGTCATATTGTTTTCCTCTCTCTCTTTCTGGTGCAGACTTTCCAGAAAGAGGAGGAGACGGATGAGGCAGAGTGTGAGCCGTCTGCTGATGAGAAGAGACCGTTAGTCCATACCAACTCTCACTCCTCTCTGAAAAATAGGAAGACCACAAGAGGCTCCTCCTTCGCTGTCTCAGAGGCAGACAAAGAGGAGAAAGAAAAGTTAGATGAGGAGAAATTGGAGGAGGTGAGCTGTGCTGCCACATCTCTGGGCTTTGGGTGGATGGGTCAACATGGTCTGTGCAGGTTATTCAATACTTTAGCTGACATTTGGACAAAGGTCAGATCAGGGCTCTCCTCTTTTCCATTACAACTGTCAAGCTATCAAACTCTAGCATTGCTTTGTGTGGTTTGAATGGCTATGATTGTTTTTAAAAGAGGAAGGTGGGACGAGCACATGATCTTGATATATGCTGGGGATGTATTTAATCATTTCTGTAAATCCTCCCATATCTATTACAAATATGACTTGTTTTCTGAGGAAGTATAAAGGCGTCTCTGTTATAAACGCAGCTTATTTACGTGAACTTTATCCAAGGGTATCTCATATTCACAGAGTCAGAGACCATTCTGCATAGGTCCCCTTCTTCACATTTTAAATCAGAAAAAACGTAACACATTTGGATCAGAATGTGTTGTTCTTACGGCCCGTCCACACAGCGGCGTGCGTTGAAGCTTCCAACGCTTCTGCCCATTCACTTTGAATGGGGTGACGTCACTTTTAGCCGAACTGCATTTTGGGAAGCGACGTGGAGCGTTGCTGGCGTAGCTGGCGTCAAAAGTTGAGCAATGTTCAACTTTTGACGCCTCAACGGAGGCGTCAGCCAATGAAATCCCGTTTATTCAAATCTGCCAGTACAAGCGCTAGCCAATCAAACCGCGTGTATGCTGGGAGAGACTACGCAGGTCATTTCCTCATATTCAAAAAAATGGAGGGAAAATTCATTGTAGCGGTAGTGAATCACCCGGTGCTGTATGATCAGTCTCTGTTCATCTACCGGGATACAAACCGGAGGAGCGAGGCATGGAGGGAGGAGGCAGAGACAGTGGGTGAAACTGGTAGGTTGTCGCCTGTTTGGGGATTTTATATCCAGTTTACTTCGTTTTAACATTGCTATTGCTTTGTATGTCGGGCGGGAGATTCATGTGATTGGTTGTTGGTCGCGTTGCTCGCAAAAAATCCCCAAGCTTCAGATACGCCTCCAAGCGTCAACGCACGCTGCTGTGTGGACGCTCCGTTACTCCTCTCAGGGCTCACCTTATATTCCTATTCTGAAACAGAAATACAGAGATATTATTAACTGTAGCAAAGAAATATCAAGGAAGTCCAGGATTGCTATTCGGCGTTTCCTTTTAAGTATTATCTGTTAAGTCAGATAGTGACCCATGTTACTGTGGCTTCATGTTTCTTTTGTCCCTTCTGCCTTTCCCTGCCTATGAACTATGTACACAATAACCCTAATGTAAGATGTACACCTCCTCCTCTGTTACCTAAACCATCTTTCCCCACATTCTAGCAGTTGCGTAATAAATGTAGTTATTTACCACAGTCCTGGAAAAAAGAGGGGAAATGCGTGTGAACGAGATGTGACTCAGCTCTTTCTGCCTTCACCCTGCTTATGAACTATGTACACAATAACCCTAAGATAAATATATACAATGTACTTTCTCCTCTAATGCGTGAACAGTCTTTCCCTCCATCTTTCCCCACATTCTAGCAGTTGCGTAATACATTTAGTTATTTACCACAGTCCAGGGAAATGCGTGTGAACGAGATGTCACGAAGCTCTTTCTCCCTCTTCCTGCAGGATGAAAATATCCCCCCTGTGTCGTTCTTCAAAATAATGCGTCTCAACATTCCTGAGTGGCCTTACATTTTGGTGGGGACGATCTGTGCCATCATCAACGGCGTCATGCAGCCACTGTTCGCTATCATCTTCTCCAACATCATCACTGTATGTTACTCTTAATATCTGAGCACCACAAAAGTGATATGGTGGTTATTTATGTTCAAATGCAGCATTTGTCAGATGTTGAAGAAGCCTACAGACAAACTGTTTCTCCTCTTCTCAGGTGTTTGCACATCCAGATCCAGCCGTCGTCAGGACAAGAGCTTCGTACTTTTCTCTGATGTTTGTTCTTATTGGAGCGGTGTCCTTTGTCGCCATGTTTTTCCAGGTATGCGTGTTCACACACACTCACATGCATGTTCATTTAAGGTGCGTTCATTGCCCTCAAATAAATAGTTTGACACTTGAAGCACTTATATGATTTCCTGCTGAGGGTCAGAAGAGAAGATTCCTCTCGTGTCTGTACAATAAATGTAATGGTATACCATACACAGCAGCTGTTTAGCTTGGCAGCATAACGTCTGTCAACAGGTCTGTCTTGTAGCTGTGGCTGTATATTATCTGTACAAACATGAGATTGGTGTCTACCTACTCATCTAACTCTTGGAATGAAGCTCCCAATAAGTTCCCAAAATGTCAAATTGGTTCTATATACAGTATATGCCTAAATCCAAAGAGTGTCCATTGTACTTGGTTGGAAATGTAGAAACCTTGATAGCTACCACACAGGATTACAGTAAGATTTTATGTGAGTGCCCTTGCAAATTACACACACACACACACACACACACACACACACACACACACACACACACACACACACACACACACACACACACACACACACACACACATACACACACTTTATCGTGATGATAGTGTTGCAGTAAAAATACATGCAGGTGCTGTGACAGAGGTTTTTGCTATGTCCAGTTTTCATGTTTTCTGACTAAACGTTCACAGGGCTTCTGTTTTGGGAAATCTGGAGAGATCCTGACTCTTAAACTGAGACTCGGGGCCTTCAAAGCCATGATGAGACAGGTGAGTGTAAACAACAGAAATCTGAGACCTGTGCTTAATTATTAATAAAAAAGAGTCTCACCTCTTTCTCTCCTCCCCTGTGCTATATCTCTTTCTGGGCTGAGCTTCATCACAAATTCAATTATTAATAAACAATAACCAAGTCAGGAAGTATAAAGCTACATCGTTTTCATTAATAATAGAACCAGAATAAGTTGATTGTGTTTTTAGGAAAGGACAGACTCAAACATGTTGCTTTCTTAACTTTATGTATCTTTTATTTATACAGGGGAAAAACTATGAATTATGATTTCCTTTGATTGTTTTTGAATATATTTGTTTCACTTAAAATGTTGTTTTCTTAAAAATGATATATCCTCGCTTTGATGGGATAAAAACTAAAGTTTTATTTACAAAATGTATGCTAAACTTATTCCAGTATGCTTTAGTGTTTCAAGAATATTATGACGATTATGCGGAAAATATTGTTACCAGCACAATCGTGATACTTCCATATTATCCCAGGCTAAATTAAAACAATGTGGCACGTAAGACATTCCTGACTGCTGTTGTTTATTTAACGTTTTTAAATTACAAGTTAATGTATAGTATTTATTTTTAATACACATTTGTTTAAAGGACCTTGGCTGGTTTGACAACCCCAAAAACAGTGTTGGAGCGCTCACTACGAGACTGGCCACAGACGCAGCCCAAGTGCAAGGGGTAAGTCTCAACAGCAAACTCACACTCACAAAGACTACAGCAATGAATCGTCCCAGAAAACCAGGGGTCTTGTCGTCTGCTTTGTTCCCACCTGCTCAGGCTACGGGAGTGCGTATGGCCACGCTGGCCCAGAATCTCGCCAACATGGGCACCAGCATTATCATCTCCTTCGTGTACGGCTGGGAGCTGACGCTGCTCGTCCTGTCGGTGGTGCCCTTCATGGCGGTGGCCGGCGCTGTGGAGATGAAGGCGCTCACTGGACACGCTGCTGAAGACAAGAAGGAGCTGGAGAAGGCTGGAAAGGTAGAGATTCAGTGTGTCACAGTTCCAAGTTGTAATGACTCTGAGCACATTGTGTTAAATCACTAGCCTTTTGATATCCTTTAGAGTACATAACATGTTTTTATGATTTGTCTCTACAGATTGCTACAGAGGCCATTGAGAATATCCGTACTGTTGTCTCCCTTAACAGAGAACCAACGTTTGAGTCTTTGTATCAGGAAAACTTAGAAATACCATTCAGGTGTGTTACATTATTTAAACCAAATATCCAACATGCCCACTGGACATATGAACACAACTCAATGTTTATTAATAAAATTGGATGAATTAAAGGAGTAATCTCTCTGATTCACTGTGCAGGAACTCCCAGAAAAATGCCCACGTGCACGGTCTCACCTTCTCCTTCAGCCAGGCCATGATCTACTTCGCCTACGCGGGCTGTTTCCGCTTTGGAGCTTGGCTTGTTGAGGAGAACAGAATGGATATTCAGGGAGTATTCCTGTGAGTAAACAGACCGAGTGACCTTTTCTCGTCTCTTAATCAGTAGATAAAAACATATCTCTTCACACTCGCATATCCACCCTGATCATTATCCATCACACATCCTCTGTTTTATTTATTTGATTTGTTGCATTGTCTTGTTTATGTTTCTTATGCTGGTGTTAGGTATTGTGTATCTTGTTTTTTATGTGTTTGTACGGCGACCTTGAGAGCCTTGAAAGGCGCCTATATAAAATAAATGAATTATTATTATTATAAAGTTGAGTTGTTTTATATAGACGACTTGTGTTGGCGTGCACTTGTAGGTTACAGCAGATCAAAGCATTCCTGTTGGCCGGAGAAGATGTTTATATAGCTTGTAATCATTACCCCGGCCTGTAGTGTGCGAGGGGCCGCTGTGAGTGGGTTGGCTTGTAATCCAGATGACATTGTCACGCAAGACACCTGTACCTTTGGTGATGTAACAGTCACATGCGTGTTTAGGATGCTAACATGAATGTTGATATGGAGCCACTGCCTTCAAGTGTAGCCTACCTGTTACATAGAGAGGAAGTTCAAAGGACATTGCCCCTTCAGCTTCTGAACATATAACCATAAAACACAGAAACATTAACTCCTCACCCCCATTCACCATGTTATGCAACCTTGTGCAGTGAGTTAAGTAAGTAAATGAGTCTATAATGATGAACAAGACATCTATTATAACATGTTGATAGTCTGGAAATGAGACAAAATATCTACAGCCACACAATCAACCGTGTGATGCTTTTCTTAAACATAACGTTGTTCCTAACATTCGGTCTATATGCTGTAAATGTATTATCTCTTCGATTTACACACGGCATCTATTGCACGTCTGTCCGTCCTGGGAGAGGGATCCCTCCTCTGTTGCTCTCCCTGAGGTTTCTCCCATGTTCCCTTTAAACTGTGGGTTTTCTCCGGAAGTGTTTCCTTGTACGATGTGAGGGTCTAAGGACAGAGGGTGTTGTTTTCTCATACTGATATTCTGCACAAACTGTGCTGTTGTATTTGCTGTAAAGTGTCTTTACTGTAGGCTATTTTTATTATATGTACAGAAGTTTGGCTCCACCAAAAATCGTTTATAAATGTGCTATATAAATAAAACTTGATTTGATTTGATTTGATTTTGACCTAAAACATGCTAGTGTTTGCAGGTATATCATGTTCAGTTTAGCGTGTTAGCATGATAAATGAACTAATAAGCACTAAACACAAAGTGCAGCTGAGGCTGATGGGAATGTCATGATTAGTTGTGTGTCGTTTCATGTTCATTAACCAAAGTAATGGACACAACTAAGAGAACATGTATCTTAAACTTGAGAAAAATGTCTTTATACTTATTGGATGACTGCTGTGGAATTTGGTCATGATTTCTTAACTTCTGTTAGATATACTTAATATATCTATATGCGCTTGTAAAGCACTTTAAAAATGCTTGTCCTGTGACTGTGAAAATATGAATGATAAAACTAACGTACATGGATTTTCTCTCCTAGTGTGGTTTCTGCTATTCTGTACGGAGCCATGGCTCTCGGAGAGGCCAACTCCTTCGCTCCAAACTACGCTAAGGCCAAAATCTCAGCTGCCCACCTCATGGCACTGATGGGCAGAGAGCCCGCCATCGATAATCTATCCCAGGCGGGAGAGTCACCGGTACATTTTTAACACAAAGCCAAACCGAAAAAACAACACTCTTGTAATACCACTCTTTAGACAGATGCTAACACATCTCTCTTTTGTGTCATCTCTTTAAACCCCCAGGACAAATTTGATGGTAATGTGCAATTTGACAGTGTTATGTTTAACTACCCGTCACGCCCTGATGTGCAAATCCTGCAAGGGCTGAATCTGAAGGTGAGGAAGGGAGAGACTTTGGCCTTGGTGGGGAGCAGTGGCTGTGGAAAGAGCACCACCATCCAGCTGCTGGAGAGGTTCTACGACCCCAGAGAGGGGAGAGTGGTAAGAAGACAAATAGACGTACATACTTTGTTAACACCTTTATCTACTGCAACGTGTGTGTTTATGGCTACTTTACAGCACTGACATGATGAGAGGAAAATAAAAACTGTCTGAAGCTGGTGTAGCATGTGTGTTTTTATCTTTACTGCACCAGCCATTTCATTTTATCTTGATGGGATTCATTCCCGTTCATACTGACAGTCCTCTGAGAATGTGTATCATTTTATAACTAAATTCACATTTTTGTTGACGTTGAAAATGAAAAGCTATTTTTTTACTACACTGAGAGAACCCTTTGCAAAACCTCTCTGTACCTGAGTATGATGATAATAAATATACTTTTATTCTAAAAGGCACACAGACATACTTAGCAACTATTTGATGACCAAAGTGGAGTATTCAGCAACTATAGATCCAAATTATATTTCTTGGATACCAAAAACAAATCAGCATGTTATAGACGTAAAGCCCCATCAATCCTTTTACAGTAATGACTGCAAAATACTTTTCTCCTTCAGCTTCTGGACAATAAAAATGCACAAGAGCTGAACATCCATTGGTTGAGATCTCAGATAGGCATCGTGTCCCAGGAGCCTGTGCTGTTTGACTGCACGATAGCCGAAAACATCGCCTATGGAGACAACAGCCGCATTGCATCGCAGGCGGAGATAGAGGAAGCTGCCAAAGCGGCCAACATCCACAGCTTCATCGATAGCCTGCCACAGGTAACTGCTGAGGTTTCAGTGAGGAGATATGTCCAGACAAAGCCTGAAATTAAAGATATGTCATTTTTGTATGAGCAGTTTTATAACATCTCAAGGCCCTCTACTGGGCGTTTGGGAAATTGTTTCTCTAGTGGTACTTGTTTGGGCTATACTAGTATACTGTATGTGGCCAGGTTTAGAGATATGCCGTTTGTCAATACATCTTCTTCCTCCCTTTCTGAACAATGTCAGTTAATGGGATTTGTTTTTAGTGAATCTCACAGAATTTACATTACATCCATGTGTATTCAATTTAAAATCAACAGAGAAATATGTGTAAACTTATATAAAGGTTTCTCAAAATTAATAAATAATGGATCAATATTTCACTTTTAATCTTAATTTAAATAATAGCCTCACAACTGTCTCTCTGTTGTTTTGGTACCAATTACATTATTCTTTCTTGGAAATGACTCTACTAAGATAATGTTTAAGTATTTTAAATGGAAATATTTCAGCGAGGTGTTTGTTGGCTTTTGTCTTTATTTAACATGTATAACAATGCACCTCTCTCTCTCTGTGTTGAGCAGAAGTACAACACTCAGGCCGGTGATAAGGGAACGCAGCTGTCAGGTGGTCAGAAGCAGCGTGTAGCCATAGCCCGAGCTATCCTCCGCAACCCCAAAGTGCTGCTTCTGGACGAGGCCACCTCCGCACTCGACACTGAGAGTGAGAAGGTAAGTGTTACGGGCACCAAGACCAATGAGCAAGGAAATGGGGAGAACTGGCGTTTTACCAGAAAGGTCCTTTTAGATACAGTAGATTGTGCCTGGGAGATGGGCAGCAAAGAAACGTTTCATATACACAAAATGACAGAACACATCACAAACAAAACTTAACAAAAAAAACAATACAGGAATTGAACAGCAACAGTCTTAAGCTTAAAGTCGATTCATTAAATGCACTTAATCCACTGAGCAAATTAAGTGCAAGTTATTCAAAATGACAAACAATTGAATGTGCGTTATCCCTCCACGACACAGGAAGTATTAATAATTAAAATCAATAGAGAAAGATGGAACAAGCCACGCCTTTCTCCAAATGTTTTTCTATAAGTCCATGTGATCTCACTGTCATCATGCTGCTCTTCCAGGTGGTGCAGGAGGCGTTAGACGAGGCCAGTAAGGGCAGGACGTGCATCATTGTGGCCCACCGTCTGTCCACCATCCAAAACGCAGACCGCATCGCTGTCTTCAAGGGAGGAGTGGTGGTGGAAGAGGGGACACATCAACAGCTGCTGGCCAAAAAGGGATTCTACTTCATGCTGGTCACCACACAGATGGGACACGGGAGGGAATAGGAGGACATAGGCAAGGCAAGGCAAGGCAAGTTTATTTATATAGCACTTTTCAACACAAGGCAATTCAAAGTGCTTTACAAAAAATGAAAGACATTAAGAAAAGGGCATTTAAAATCAGTCATTAAAAAGAAAAGCTAATAAAAGAAACATTAAAAGAAAAAAGTACATGGATAAAAGTTACAGTGCAGTCTAAGATATGAATAGTTCAATTAAAAGCAGCGACAAAAAGAAAAGTCTTCAGCCTGGATTTAAAAGTAGTCAGAGTTGCAGCGGACCTGCAGGTTTCTGGGAGTTTGTTCCAGATATTTGGAGCATAATAACTGAACGCTGCTTTACCATGTTTAGTTCTGACTCTGGGACAGAAAGCTGACCAGTCCCGGAAGACCTGAGAGATCTGGATGGTTCATAATTTAGCAGGAGGTCAGAAATGTATTTTGGGCCTAAACCATTCAGTGCTTTATAAACCAGCAGCAGTATTTTGAAATCTATTCTTTGACACACAGGAAGCCAGTGTAAAGACTTCAGAACAGGAGTGATGTGATCCACTTTCTTAGTGTTAGTGAGGACTCGAGCAGCGGCGTTCTGAATCAGCTGCAGCTTTCTAATAGATTTTTTAGTGAGACCTGTGAAGACACCATTACAGTAGTCCAGTCTACTGAAGATAAAAGCATGGACAAGCTTTTCCAAATCCTGCTGTGACATTAGTCTTTTAATCCTAGATATATTCTTTAGGTGATAGTAGGCTGATTTAGTAACTGTTTTAATGTGACTGTTGAAACTCAGGTCAGAGTCCATGACTACACCTAGATTTCTGGCTTTATCTGTTGTTTTGAACATTGCACAATACAACACTGACGTGTCCAGAAATATTCATGTTTCCCTGCCCTGCAGTAGAGCAATGAATGTGATCATCAGACAAGTCAAAAAGCCAAGTCAAACTCCTGTATTACCGTTCATTAGTTGTCACTTCTAAGGGCCTTTTTCACAGGAGATATCATTTGATATGTGACAGTAGGAGATGTGCAGATGTTAATAAGATCACAGATACTTGTATTGTGCATGCTGGCTTACTGAATGTTATTAGTAACACCTGCTCTTCTACTATCACAAGTCAAAATGTCTGCTGTTTTTCCCCCCCAAGTTTGTGCCTTGAACACATGGACTCCTGTTTTCCTTTCTTTATAAAAGATGGACCAGGTGAATGGTTTTCTCCTGTGTGGATTATCACGTGTCTCTTTAAACTTCCACTCCGTGAAAAAGCTTTCTTACAGACTGAGCCGGTGAATGGGTTCTCTCCTGTGTGGACTCTCATGTGTGCCTTTAAACTTCCACTCCTACTTGTTGCCAATACGCCTTAGCTGTTGATTTCTGGTGCCGTCTTCTGTTAAGCGTTAAATACTACTGATGTACAGAGATTAAAGTTAGCGACACACTGGATTTATTATGCATGATAGGGTATTAAGTATACATCTGACATCATTATAAATGTTCTACAGTATATGTATTTGAGCACATTCTTTTATAATTACTTGATTTTCATGATGAAGAGTATCTTTTTGTTAGTTTGTGTTAATAATGGAATAGAAGTGCCTAAAATAAAAATATTGTACACACAGGGCTGTTCAGAGTTTAATTTTTTATTGTCACACTTTGGTTGCAATCACAAGGAATCCTATTGTTTCTACAAATGCAAGGAAGGACTAACCTTCTTGTAAAACTTGCCTTTATGTAACTATTAAAGTTTTGTATTCAGTAATTGAATCATCCACTTACTTTAACATCAGATTACAGTTCGCAACATTTTGAATAAAACAAAAGTATTAAAAATGTTAATTATTAAGCTAGTGTTCATTGTATGTTTAAATGAAGTACAATCTTATTCACATTTTGCCATTTCCAAAACCTTTGTCAACACAGACAGATTTGTTTTTAAATGCAGAGGAAATGAGGGGATGGAAATCACAGTGTTTTGGGCTCATTCACGTTTTACAGCAGCAATCCTTCCATACATTCGTATTAACATTTAGCAATCTCAAGCGTGACGTACAGATAAAGGAAAGCTGCATAGTGTGTAGGCTTTTTGAGGTGCGGTGACCAAGCAAGTAAGGCAACCATAAGCAAACCAAAACTTTTCAACATCAATAGATCTGAAGGCCACTCTTAGTTCCCAAAAGTCAAACTGAAATTTGATGGTTTGATTAAAAAGTGGAAGCTAGCTAAATGGTACGTTACTTCCTGCATAGCTTGGTAGTGTTAGCCATCTTTCCTACAGTATATAGGGTGAATGCAGCTAACAGCTTACCCATACCTGTGCTGCCCACTACCAGGGGCGGACTGGGGGGAAAAAGTGGCTCGGGGATTCATTGACAGACAGGCCCACTTAATGCGCGGCATGTATCGGCCGGCCGGCGACGGAAGTATGTTACTATGTTACTTATGTATGTTAAACCCTATGCATTTAATGTTATTTTGGACCAATATTCATATAGTAATCACATTACCTGAGCAGCCCTTGAGTTGCCTAGAGCAAAATAGTTACAGCATATATTTAGTGATTTTAATGTTAACAGATCATTGATGCAATAACATTTGGACCCAATTTACCTGACTTGACACATGGAATAAAACATGAGCGTAGGAAGCATCCTCAATGTGGGTGAGACAATTTAACAGGGGGTGTGGGCAGGTGGTAGACCTCACCTCCTCTAGGGGGGTCCGGGGGCATGCTCAAATGTTGAAGTTAAATGCATCAATCTGGTGCACTTTGAGAGCAAATTTAGGGACTAAATCTATGGATACATCTCTCAACACCCATATGAAACAGATTTACTTTTTCTTTCAACATTTATTTGAACAGCAAGTGGAGACAAAAGTGACTGCACCCAAAACAATAAACCTGCTAGCTAACTAGCCTACACTCAGTAACAGAATGTGGGCAACACGTTCTTCTCCACAGCCGCGCGACCTCTGAGTCAGACGTCACTCACTTCCCCCTTTTCTATCCTACGGGTACAGCCACTCCCCCTGAACCCCGTTTCCATACCAACCGGCCCACGCACAGCACCGGCCCACCGGGAAAACTCCCAGTATTCCCAATTGCCAGTCCGCCCCTGCCCACTACAACTATCAACACTGTAATTCCTATCACGATTTTGATTGTATGCAAACATAAAAACAAACAGTAAGACCATATTAACAGATTTCTTCTACAAAAATAATTTCAGTCCAACTTTTAAAGTGATGTGCTATTCTCTAGATTTGTACTAATCCATAACATAAAACAAATCAATTATATTTAACTTATAAAGTTATTTTTAATGAGTTAAATCGGAATGCATAATTGCAAAAATAATTAAAGGACAACAACTAAAAGAAACGGAAGCTATTTTCTTCAATTGTCCATGGGTCACAGCGTCTGGTAAATATTTACCCCCTGAAGAACCAACACCATAAAAAGGCCTTGAGCCATAGCATTAGCTTATCTTAAAAACTGATTAATACTGTCAGAATTTTAAATGAAACATTCTCCAAAAAATGTACACAAGAATCATAAAGATTTACACTAAAAATGATAAATCAGTACATGAACCAGAAAAGTTGATAAGATTTGATTTAATACCCAAACCAGTGGCTATCAGCAGATCAGATTCAGCAACTTTGCATTGATCTGTGCTCTGAACAAACATGACTATCGCTAGCTGTCGGCTATTCCCAGTGTTGGTGAACCGTGAGGGCAATAAAGTGTTACTTATAGCTGAGATGTGGTGGCCAGGTGGAGCATCTCATGCATGGAGCTGGAGAAGTTGTTGAACAGAGTCGCAGCGTCTGTCTCACGGCAAGAGTTCCACGCCAAGACAGAGACCACGATCCTGGGGAGAAATAAGGCAGAATGTGGGTATTATTGAAATCGCTGAAAAAGCAGGGAGGCTACGCACAAATGTTAAACTTTTAAGGTAAAAACTGTATGTAAATAAACATGAATGACAAAGATGCACATCATTAATATTTCTAAAACGTTCAAGAACTAGGAAAAGCAGCTTATAATTAGCAAATAATCTAATTAATAAAACTAATTAATCTTGTGTTTTAAAAGGTTGCTAAAACATTACAGTTGGAGCAGAACGATTTTCAGAAGAAAAAACTGCATTATGGAAACATGCGTATAAGCCTTAACCCACCTGTCGTCTCTGATGCGATAGAAAAACCCGTAGCCGTGGTGCACCATGGGAGCCGCGGCCCCCAGAATTGTGGTGTAGCCCACCAGGCTGGACGACAGCACGAAGTTACCACCTCCACCGCTGCAGACACAAACACAAGTCAGACAGAAGGAACTCCCCAACAATACTGCAGTTTTTCGTTATTAGGACATTGTCAATGTGCTTTTCTTGCTACGACTATGTAAAATTATGTTGTAAAAAATAATGGAATTTGGAGATGGGCATAGTGGGTCATCTCACTCCGTAAATTAAAAGAATATGTTTTAAAAACAGCATAGACACACACAGACACAGCTTTACAGGTAATACCTCAATGAGTAAAGGGGATCCATGAAGAGGTCTGGAGTGGGAAGTCCCTCCTCTCTGGCGATAAGATACAGCCCAAGAAGATGCCTGTCAAAACCTGGAAACATTGTCAGAAAATGACAGATAAATATTTGAGACACAAGCGTCAGAAAACAACATGTCACCCTGATCACCCAAACATTAATACTCCAATTTGTAAATAGGAGGAGATACCAAGACGCATTTTATCGTGACAGGAAAACTGAACTAACCTTGTCCATCCTGGGCTTCAACCATCAGGTTGTTGTGCGTATTGAAGGCTGCCAGCATGGCTTTCCTCCTGCTACCAGCCTGACAGAAAAATAAATGGATGTACCCTGTAAAATGAGCAAAAGTCTGATTTTGCCACAGTGCAGAGTTTCAGACGTGTACACACTTACATCACACGAGGGGTCCATCATGGCTTTACACCAGTTGACAGCCTCCTGGGTGCAGGGACGCATCGTCTCCGTCCGGCCGTGGTAGAACTTGCGAGTCATTGCGGTCTCATAACAACTGCCCGGCCTGTGAAGGTTAAGGAGAGAAATGAAGGGCCTTTCACTTCTTGGACATCAAACATCAGTAAACACATGGTACTATTTTTTGTATCATCTTGTACCTTTTGTGCATTCGGTGGAAGGCCAACTGCTTTGCTAGTTGTACAAAAGTGTCTGGGTGCAGCTTCTTCTGGTTGATGGCATCTTTTCCAAACGCTGTGAAGGCGTAACACACAATCTGCAGGTCCTGTGCCTGAAAAACCACGACCCACACGGCTGTGACTAAGTGATTCTGCATCAGGCTTTTTCTACTACAGTTTGGTGTAATCCTGGCTCACCGTCTCCAGGTACTGCTGTTTGGCGTGGCGGATGTCACTCCGGACTTTTTCGTCCACAGTAAACACCAGCTCCTCAGGACGGTGCACGGCTCTGACTGCCTCTGATCCCTTCAAAAGCATAGACATCGTTATGTGGAGAGTTGACATATACATTTCAATTGAACCACCAAGAACTATTTAAATGGATGTAAAAAATAAAGTAATAGTCCATATTTACCTTCCATTTGCCTTCTGTAGCTCTGATTTGCTGGTCCAGATACCAACTCAAAGACACTAGCACCATGCCATCATAAGGTGCATGCTGCAAAAAAACAATCAGTGTTATGAAATCTGTTTTTTCTTATCTTAATGATAACTTTCACATACAGTATACATGTGTCATATAGTGTTTCTCAGATTTCCTTTAGCATGACACACGTATACAAACTCACATCACAAGTGGTTCCAAAGGTTCCATCTGCGAAGCTGAGTGAGTTGTACGATTTGTCGCCCCAGCGGATTGTGGGGTCCCCTGTAAGGGCCGCCCTGGTTATCTTTGTTCAGAATTTCAAAGTCACGCAATCAGAAACAACTCATTCCTTGAAAAAAAAATATATAAATTCTAGTGAACAATACAAAGTAAAAAATATACGTTGTGATGCTCTTACATTTGTGTAGTTCACTGGAGAGGAGTAGGGTTTGGTTTCATCCAGAGATAAGACGAACAGGCTGCTCTGGATGGTCTCCAGGATGTTGCTATTGTGTGGATCGATGCTTATTAGATGCTCCCTGGTCTGCAGAGAAAGATAAATACTGACAGTACTGACTCAACTATGCTTTTGTAATATAAGAACTGTTTTAGATCTCATTAACAAAGATGGACACCTAAATGTTGAATGTGAACGCCCATACCTGCGCCCAGCGAGACCTCTCTTCTGAGGTGAGGGCCGACACTCCGTCTCCCTCTGGCTCCCCCTCACAGCACTCTTTCACATAGCTCAGCTGCCTGTACATCAAATACAACAAGGCAACATTGAGCCCTCTATGCTTCTCAATCACCTAATAGAGGCTCATAGTTAGATAAAATACCTTACAGAATGCAATTCAAAAATAAATAAAGCGTCATTAAATGTATTTTTAAATCCAATTATTTCAGTACTTCCCAGGAGTATATAGCATTAACCTTTCACAGCTAATTATGAATTATATGTTTATGGATTTTGATCAATGATATGATCAACTTGGAACCCGATAAGCAAGTTCTTGCTGGAATTAACACCGGTTTCCCTGTTAACACAATTAACACACGTTTCCCTGTTGCTTCTGTAATACAATTATTTAAAATGTATGCTGCTCTGGGGCACAGTAAAAACTGTTATTCTTTCATATATATTTCTTACTAGGACAGTTAAGATTCTGACTAATGGTGAAAATGTATCCTCACATCTCTAAAAATAGAATAAAATGAATTCAAACTCAGTGGTAGGATGTGTACTGTTCCTCCATGTTTTAGTACATTTAGCACTATCAGCAGCAGTTTGTTCATGGACGGACCTTTCAACCCTCCGTTGTTCTGTTGAATGATGTTTGTACTTGTGTGTATATCACTACCTGAGTATTTCTGGAGGAGTGAGGATTTGTCCATCACACACTGCATCAAATGTGAACATCCGTCCACGACACATCACCACCAAATGGGAAGGGCACGGCCCCTCACTCTCTGTGGCAAGGAAAAAAACGCACAAAAACAACGGTTATAATTAAAAACTGAGAAATGATGTTAAAGCTATCGGAGCTGTGTCTGAAGGCTCTAGATAAGATAAGATTATTTCCACCTGTCTTGAAGTAGTTACGGATGGTGTCCTTCTTCACTCCAGGTACTTTGCAGGTGCAGAACAGCATTCTGAACTGGTCCATATCTAACGGTAGTTTGCCGGCTTTCTGAGGATGCAGCCTCTCCCTAAAAAGAAAATAAAACAACACATTTCATAAATACCCCATTTCATATTAAAAGACCAGCTTTTGATTAACAAAACACAAAAACACAGCTTGTAAAAATGTGTTTGAGCAAGTCTTACGTGCGGATCAGGTTCCAGTACTGTAGTGTGTGCCATGTGCTAATACTAGCCCTCTGCAGCTGAGTTCCCTCTTCGGGGAGCCAACAGTGCTCCAGGTAGGGCCCCGGGCCGGCAAAGTTCACATTCAGCTGAGATGGGATGCGAACCTCCAGATACGCAACATCTAACCACCATTCTTCCAGCTGAGGAATGTTATTTTTGTTTAAAAAACATATAAGTAAGAATGAGTAAAACATCTAAGACTGTAGCACCCAAAAAATAAATGACAGATTCATTACACACCCAATTCCTGTTTGTTCTGGCTTTCTGCAGTAGCTTTTGGTGCAGCTCTTGGCCAACACCCTCTTGAAATGTATTCACAATGTCCAACGTAGCCTTAAACTCTTCCTCAGATGCAAATGGACGAACTGATGGAGACATGGCAATACAAAATAATTGTGAACATTAGTTAAAGCCAGTTAAGTTAAAGCCTTTTATTGTCATTGTACACAGAGTATAACGAGATTCAGAGTGCAACTCTGTCCCGGTGTGCAAAAAATACAAACAAATACATAACACTAAAAAACACGGCAATAGGACAGACAACATACAATCATACGGGGGAATAAATTGTTTTTTGTTTTTTTTAGGCATTATGCAGATTTCATGAGATTGCGTACATTTTACAAAATGAGAACATATGCAACAATCATACACGCAAGCTAAAACATTTGTATGCTGTTATAATATTAAGAGTTTGACATGATTAAAACACCTCAAAGTTGCACATTTTCTTTTCAAATAGTGAGTCAATTCTGAAACAGAGGAACTTGTGACACAGCAGGCTGTTCAAAGTTACTCTCCTACCTGCATTCAGGTACTTTGAGAGGCTGGTCTCCAGTGATGGGACCGGCAGGGGTGGCAGGGCGTCTTGGTGCTGGAAGGTCGTCTCTGGGGGAGCCTTTGACAAATGATTATCCATTTCTTCTCCCTGGAAGGAATTAAGAATGGATCAACAAAACAAACATCTGTAATAGTTGTGTCCTACATCAGAGGTTTCAGATTATCTACAACATAACTTTAGATCTGAAAACTGCGCGTCCAGGATATATGACTATAGGATAACGTTTAAGTCGTACAATATGCCTGTAATTCAAATGCGCAGCTTTATAATTTTTCTGTAGAATTGTTTGCAGGGTTTCATTCATATTACACATTGGTTAACTGGTAATTAAATAAATATAATCTGTGCAACATTGTGAAGAATATATAAGGTTAGACCAGGGGTGTCCAAACTGCGGTCCGTGGGCCATTATGAATCAGCTAATTCTGAAAGTATGGCCCACAAATTAAACTTGTGCTTGTCTTATATTGTACTTCGTAAATATATATGTAAACATATATTACAGAGTAGTCATGTGTCAACAAGCCCACTTGTAATAAATTCAATCAATTACATTTGAAAACATTTTCTAACAAATCTAACTTGATAAGAAAAAAGCCAAATAACTTCTTTGTATAACAAGCGTGAAATATACCCTTCATATTTCCCCTAATTATTAGCAATCTGAGGCTCCTGTTTTAAGGAATGAGCTGCTAACAATATAAATGAAACCCTATGGAGAGCTGGGATGTAGGCTGTTTTTTCAAATTAAATAAGCATATTCAAGTAACAAGCATAATTCACCTACATTTGATTGATTTTGCTGACTTATAACTTAATTTATGAGGCAATAAACATCACCTCTAGAAGGTGGCCCAGCCCTTCTTATATTTGTCTGTATGTGGCCCTCGGTGAGAAACGTGGACACCCCTGGGTTAGATAGTGTTCTAGTAAACGGTTTGCCTGTTCTATCATCTATCATGTGATTGTTATAATTTATAATTCCATCTGCCCATAAGCATGCAATACTGTATATGACCACTCGATGTTTCTGTTGTTATTGCACCAGCTGTAAAGATGTCTAATTATCACATAATCACAATACTTTGTCCATTACCATTGTGTTGTCTGATAACAAACACCGTTAGCTATTTCAGCATCAAGAAAAGTACTTTTCACTTTGCAGCCAAACATGGACTTAACTTAAGTATCAAACAAACTACTTTAATCTAACTTTTAGAGTGGACTTTGCACCCTAACTCAAGAAATTATTAACGTATAGTTGGTGCAACAGGCTGCTTTTTGCACAACATAAAGAAAAGCTTTGAATTTCATTGTGACTGATAAACATTCACATGCTTTTGATCTGTTATCCTAGTTCCAAAGTGCTTTAACGCGTTGCTGAGCTGTGTTGCTACATGAAACAAACTACATTCATTTATAAGCCTCCTTCAAAACCACGAGACTTAAGAAAAGCTGAGTTACTTAGCTTTCAAAGCCCTAGGTAATGGAAACACGGACTGCTAACCCGCTTGTTGAAAGCAGTCAGTTTGGAGTTTTTACATGTTTATTCATGCAACAGAGCTAACTGTTCCAGTGAGCAAGCAAACGATTATAGTCACATCGCATTAGCTACTCTCGCCTGCGGATATTGTCAACAACAATAGACATTTTGTGAGGGTTAAACTTGATTTAACGACACAATTCCTAGCTTTCCAAAACAATGTATATCTTAGCTCACCTTCTTCAGGATGAGTCGACTTTGCTTACAGTATCAATGCACAGCAGAAATATCTGTAGTCAGTGTGTTTATGTCCGCAGCAGCAGCAGCGGTCCTGTTACCTTTGCCCCACTAAACCTATCCGGAAGATCTCACTGCGCATGCGCGAGATGGTGGCACTTGACCTAGATTTAATCAGTGAAACAATGATGAGGCACTGATAGTGAGCTGTTATACTGCACAGAGGTGACAGGGCTTTGATTTAATGAATGCAATCCAATGATTGCAGTTAGTCTTTATATATGTGCGGTATAGATCATGTATAGACAGACATAGTTTCAGTAATTAAGAATACATACATAAGAGATATTTTAACCCCTATTTCCAAGCTCAATGTGAACAAGAAGTAGGCTTACAGCTAAGATTTACATTTCATGTGACCTCAAATTGCTAGCACTGTATTAAAGTGTAACCAGAGAGCAGTGGTAACTGGGCAGTTTCTGCAGTAGATATTTATAATTTAACCCAATACAAGATGCAATGGTGATAGAAACATGTATCAGGGTTCATACACTTTTTCACCAATGCTTTTCAATGACTTTTCAATGACTTCTCAATGACCTTTACCTCATTTTCCATGACCAAAAAAAAATGACCACTGAAAATGGTTTATTTGAACATGGAACAGGAAAATAAGGTCTGCATATGAAACATGTGCCTATCAAATCAAATAGTAGGCTTACTAGCTTCTACACGCTAAATCAACTGTAGTCAGGGAGGCAAAACTCATCAGGTATGAAAAAGGTGACAAGGATCCGAGCCCCCCGACCCCCCCGGAATATCGGCTTTAAAATGAGGAATAACAGATGATTTTAGCAGCCAGAACAACTAAAGCAGCAGTGTTAATAATAACAGAAACGCCAAAGAGTCACATCTAGTAGAAATATATTAAAGCATTTATTTTAATTGTGTAGCAGTCAGTTTATAATTTTGGCAGCACTGTTGAGCATTTTGGAAATCTATTTTCATGCCTCTGTGCAAGGCTTAGTCTTTCTATCTGTATAGCCACTGGTGTAAAGTAACTAAGTTCATAAACTCAACAAGTACTACAGTATATGTGGGTACAATTTTGAGATACTTGTACTTTATTTAAGTATTTCAATGTTTTGCTACTTTGTACTTCTACTCCACTACAGTTCAGAGGTACATGGTGTACTTCTACTCCACTACAGTTCAGAGGTACATGGTGTACTTCTACTCCTCTACAGTTCAGAGGTAAATGGTGTACTTTTCCTCCACTACATGTATTTAATACCTTTAGTTACTGTTCAGATGTGGATAAATGATGTGAAATATAATCAAGTGTTAAATCAGACTTTAGTTCCACCTGGAGTAAATCCACCAGCTACCCTGCAGAATACAAAGTCATTCAAACTAGCTGCACCTTCACCAGCTTTGAGAACACTTTCATGATCAATCATTATAAAACATATCATATATATTATTCTGAAATGGACCAATCTGCACAATGACTACTTTTACTGTCGCTACTTTCACTATATTTTGATGATAATACTTTTGTACTTTGACTTGAGTAACATTTTGAATGCAGGACTTTTACTGTAACAGAGTATTCCTACACTCTGATACTTCTACTTTTACTCAAGTACAAGATCTGAGTACTTCTACTTTTACTTACTGTAAGGGAAACTTCTGTGCAGCAATGCAGTGGGAGTCACCAACTCAGGAAAGAGACACGGGAAGAGCAGGAGCTTTGATGTCAAACACTGATGGTTTATTTGGAGCTTCGGCCGGAGAATTCACATCACAAGTCACAGCAGCCACGATCTGACTGCACGGTAGAGTTGCCACGTCAATTCTGAAGAACTCTACCCCAGTCCCACGTATTTAGCTAGTTCCGAGAGCATCATCAACATGCTGCATAACAAGATAAAATCATAACACCTCTATCAGCTGACGCCAACAGGCAGGAACATAGAATCATGACACTGAGAGCACAGCAGCCAAGGTTACAAGGTGCCTGTGCTCAGTCAGGACAGTTTGAACTGATAAACTGGGTCAAAGTTATGGGCCTTGGAAAATATTCCCCAACACTTACAAGACCTGAGTACTTCTACTTTTACTCAAGTACAAGATCTGAGTACTTCTACATTTACTCAAGTACAAGATCTGAGTACTTCTACTTTTACTCAAGTACAAGATCTGAGTACTTCTACTTTTACTCAAGTACAAGATCTGAGTACTTCTACATTTACTCAAGTACAAGATCTGAGTACTTCTACTTTTACTCAAGTACAAGATCTGAGTACTTCTACTTTTACTCAAGTACAAGATCTGAGTACTTCTACTTTTACTCAAGTACAACATCTGAGTACTATACTTGTATTAAGTACAAGCTCTGAGTACACTTCTACTAAAGTACAAGATCTGAGTACTTCTAAAGTACAAGATCTGAGTACTTTTACTTATCTGAGTACTTCTACTTTAACTCAAGTACAAGATCTGAGTGCTTCTACTTTTACTCAAGTACAAGACCTGAGTACTTCTACTTTTACTCAAGTACAAGATCTGAGTACTTCTACTTTTAAGAACAACATCTGAGTACTTCTACTAAAGTACAAGATCTGAGTACTTCTACTTTTACTCTAGCACAATATCTATACTTATACCACCTCCGTTTATAGCCTATGAAAAAAACTATTAGAAAACGAAGGCTAAAGCTAACGTTAGCAGATAGTGACAATGTATGCTAGCTAGCTAGCTCAACGATTCCTTAAATGATCTTCACATCACGCTCTGCCGCTCTGAACACCTGAACGGCCCGTTCTAACAGCTGTTCACCAGCGGTGCAGTCTGTGCCACATTGACTACATTGACTCCGCACAGTTAACGAACGCACCGTAGCTAATGTAGCTGACCCTCATCCCGGAGCAGCAGAGTTCAGCCGACAGGCAGGAAGACTCGAGCACACAGCTCGCGCTTCATATATTAAATAATAACACCATGCGTGTCATGATGGCACATAACAGCTCGCGACCGCAGATTATTTCGGCGATTAGATCAAATGTAAATTATATTTGACGCAACTTTAGTTACATTTCCATGACTTTTCCAAAACTTTGGGAAAATATTGTTTTCCATAACTTTTCCATGGCCTGGAATTTGCATTTTGAATTTCCAGGTTTTCAATGACCGTACGAAGCCTGATGTATCACCTGTGATGAAGCAGAGCACTGTCAAGAGGGAAGAAGCATACATATACAATATTAGCATACTCAAGCTACAGATTGTACAATGGTCTTTCAACTAATAGAAGACATTGCCAATTTGATCACATTTTCACTTTTAGTATGAGTTTCACATTGATCTGAAAAGTGAGACTGTATCTGTTTTGCTTGCTTCATTTCTCTTCATAATACCCAATTACATTAAGTGCTTCCAATGTACAGTAAGTTGAACAAAATCTACAATCTTTGTTCTGTTGCTAAAATACTCTCAGTTGCCAGACTATTCCGTGCACCAAGCCAACACTAAAACAGTCCTGCTATAAATCATATATTGATGAAGGTCAGAAATGTGTTTAAATGTGTGTTCATTTTGGAGAATTTTGACCCCCTTCGTTATATCAATGAGGGTAGGCTGAATAACAACAACAAAAGACAAACCATAAACAGTGCTCAAATACGTTTTATTTTTGACATTTCACAGCATTGAGTTTATCCTGGTGAGATGAAGAATCAAGCTACATTTAAAAGTGAATGTGTTTTGCTGGTAACACGTGGTGACAAGTTTAAACTACATCTACAAAGTTAGTAAAAACAGAAATGAGCAAATGTAATATTTCTAACTTTAAAAGGATGAATGGAAGTTGTTCAATTAATAATCCATTACAAAAAAAATTAAAAACAGCAAATTTCAAATTACCCTTGTTCCTGCATAATTGTAGACTCTGAAAACAGAAGGCTACGTGCTATTAGGAATATCTGCATTGCTTCAGTTATTGCGTTAGTAGGCTGTCCTCTTTTTGGGTTAATCATGCCTCTTCTGTTAATCATGCCTCTTCTGTTCATTTCAAGCTTTACAAGGCATATTTGCTAATGACTTCCGTTGCAAGTGCAATGTAGGCCGACATGGCATCCTCCTTGGACTTTTCTGAAACATAATTGGATTAAAACACAACATTTTAATATGATTCAAGATTCAAAGGTTTATCGTCATAACATATACAACTACGGTGTAGTTATTTCATGTATGAAAAATAGTTTCCTCAACAGTGCAATTACAAGACATAGAACAAATTATATAAACTAATGTTGCTTGTTTTCTAGCCAGCTTTACAAGAAATTCTTTATAAGTTACCTTTCCTAGAGTTCCAGGCATCCCACTTTGCTTTTCCTTTGAAGTCCAGCATTCCTGGTCTTTCTGCAATTGTGACATGACACAGGGAGTAAGGAAATGTTCCAAAATTCGGGAACATTGCATGGAAGTTATTCTGAATCGGAAGTCATACCGGTGTTAACATCTCCAACTGTTGCCTGCTTATAAAGGCCATAGAGGTCCAGCAGCTCCTGGTCTGTAGGCTTCGTCTTCACCTTCTTCACATCCTCTGCAAATTTATCAAACTCTGCCTGCAGATAACAAATGTTCCCATAGCCACTCATTATATTTCTGTTATCTTATTCAATGCTAAGCTATCATTTCAGCACAGGGTAAGCACTGATAAAACACTTATCTTCTTTGCCAAGTCCGCTGATGAATCCGTTTAAGGAATGTGCATATTAATAAGTTACAAACAACACTGATTACAAATCTGAGCATAGTGTTGTAGTCATGGTGCACAGCCCGGAAGACCTTTTGTTTCACAAGTTTGAGTTAAACAATGGGCTTTTTATTCAACACGCTTGTGCTTTGTGCCTAATAATCTCCTTTACGAAAGATCTAGCACATTGCATAACAGATCATTAAAGATAGGAAACGTGAACACCATCAACTCTAAATATTAACCTCCAAACCTTTAATAGGAGTCGAAATGGTCATTAAAAGTGAAATATTTTCATCTACTAAATGTAATAAGAGGCAACTCCTTTCTATAATTACTTATATTTAAAATGCTGTTTATTTGGCGTGTTGTTTAAGCAATCTGCTTGCACTAAGAATCAGAGAATACATATGTATTACATTAACTCATCCCACACCGACAAAGATGGTTGACACACAGTACGACTGGAGGGAAGTGAACACACCCTGTCGCTACAACCGTTCTTTATTTAAATGCGATAAAGCGTCTACGAAACACTGCCGCATACAATGGAAGTGGATTTTTTTACCTGAGAAGCCATTTTTGTAGATGCAGTCTCGAGGTCCAGATGAATTTATGTCTGCTGCTGTCGGCTGGATGGACGTCTCTGCGCAGCTGTCTGAATACAAAAGACTATATTATGCAATATATGGGCCATGGATCGTCCTGCGGAGGAGGGAGTAGAGAATCCGAGCAGCTGATTGGCTGTCAGGATACACACACACAGGGACGTGCACAGACATTTGGAGGGGCTATTGCTCTAAACTGGAAAAAGGGCCTCCCCCCCCGAAAAAAAACTTAAGACCTTTTGAAAATTCGAACTTCTTTTTAATGTAAAAGAAACCAAACGAGTAATTCACATTATCATCTCATAACAAAATAAACTAAGGTGACTACTTGCATTCGGTAGTTCATAAAAGGAAAACCAGGGACATTTTTTGTTTTGCGGTCCATATCTCATTAAAATATCTAATGTTACTAACTATTAAAGAGAAAATGGGAACAATTCTGTTTTAATGTTTGACCATTGTAACTGCTGTGCAGACATACTGATAAAATAGGGCTTCTAACTAATTACTTTAAACTCACTAATGAATTAAACCTTATTCTTATCATTCTTTATGAGCGCAGTAATGGTACGGTATCTAATTACTTTAGATAACACTAGGACACACTCTGAGGGACACACAGAGGAACACTCTGAGGGACACACTGAGAGACACACTGAGGGACAATCTGAGAGACACACGGAGGGACACACTGAGGGACACTCTGAGAGGGACACTCTGAGAGGGACACTCTGAGGGAAACACCGAGAGACACACAGAGGAACACTCTGAGGGACACACTGAGGGACACACTGAGGGACACACAGAGAGACACACCGAGGAACACACACTGAGGGACACACTGAGGGACACACAGAGAAACACACCGAGGAACACACTGAGGGACACACTGAGGGACACACACTGAGGGACACTCTGAGGGACACTCTGAGGGACACACCGAGGAACACACTGAGAGACACACACTGAGGGACACACTCTGAGGGACACTCTGAGAGACACTCTCTGAGGAACACACTGAGGGACACTCTGAGAGGGACACACTCTGAGGGACACACTCTGAGAGACACACTGAGGGACACTCTGAGGGACACACTGAGGGACACTCTGACTCTGAGGGACACACTGAGGGACACTGACTCTGAGGGACACACTGAGGGACACACTGAGGGACACTCTGACTCTGAGGGACACACTGAGGGACACACTGTGGGACACACTGTGGGACACTCTGAGGGACACACTGAGAGACACACTGAGAGACACACTGAGAGACACACTGAGGGACACTCTGAGGGACACACTGAGAGACACACTGAGAGACACACTGAGAGACACACTGAGGGACACTCTGACTCTGAGGGACACACTGAGGGACACACTGAGGGACACTCTGACTCTGAGGGACACACTGAGGGACACACTGAGGGACACGCTGAGGGACACACTGAGGGACACACTCTGAGGGACACACTCTGAGGGACACACTGAGAGACACTCTGAGAGACACACTCTGAGGGACACTCTGAGAGACACACGGAGAGACACACTGAGGGACACACTGAGAGACACACTGAGGGACACACGGAGAGACACACTGAGGGACACTCTGAGAAACACACTCTGAGGGACACACAGAGGAACACACTGAGGAAAACACTGAGGGACACACTGAGGGACACACTGAGGGACAATCTGAGAGACACACACTGAGGGACACAGTGAGGAACACACTCTGAGGGACACACCGAGGAACACTCTGAGGGACACACTGAGAGACACACTAAGGGACACACTGAGGGACAATCTGAGAGACACACTCTGAGGGACACACTGAGGGACACACTGAGGGACAATCTGAGAGACACACTGAGGGACACACTGAGGGACACTCTGAGGGACAATCTGAGAGACACACTCTGAGGGACACACTGAGGGACACACTGAGGGACACACAGAGGAACACACTGAGGGACACACTGAGGGACACACTGAGGGACACACTCTGAGGGACACACTCTGAGGGACACACCGAGGAACACTCTGAGGGACACACTGAGAGACACACTGAGGGACACACTGAGGGACAATCTGAGGGACACACTGAGGGACACACTGAGGGACACACTGAGGGACACACTGAGGGACACTCTGAGGGACACACTGAGAGACACACTGAGAGACACACTGAGGGACACACTGAGGGACACTCTGACTCTGAGGGACACACTGAGGGACACTCTGACTCTGAGGGACACACTGAGGGACACACTGAGGGACACACACTGAGGGACACACTGAGAGACACTCTGAGAGACACACTCTGAGGGACACTCTGAGAGACACACGGAGAGACACACTGAGGGACACACTGAGGGACACACTGAGGGACACACGGAGAGACACACTGAGGGACACTTTGAGAGACACACTCTGAGGGACACTCTGAGGGACACACACTGAGGGACACACTCTGAGGGACACACCGAGGAACACTCTGAGGGACACACTGAGGGACACACTGAGGGACAATCTGAGAGACACACTGAGAGACACACTGAGAGACACACTGAGGGACACTCTGAGGGACACACTGAGGAACACACTGAGGGACACATTGAGGGACACACCCTGAGGGACACACTGAGAGACACTCTGAGAGACACACGGAGAGACACACTGAGGGACACACTGAGAGACACACTGAGGGACACACGGAGAGACACACTGAGGGACAATCTGAGAGACACACTCTGAGGGACACACTGAGGGACAATCTGAGAGACACACTGAGGGACACACTGAGGGACAATCTGAGAGACACACACTGAGGGACACACTGAGGGACACACTGAGGGACACACAGAGGAACACTCTGAGGAACACACTGAGGGACACACCGAGGGACACACTGCGGGACACACCGAGGGACACACCGAGGGACACACTCTGAGGGACACACTCTGAGGGACACACCGAGGAACACTCTGAGGGACACACTGAGAGACACACTGAGGGACACACTGAGGGACACACTGAGGGACAATCTGAGGGACACACTGAGAGACACACTGAGGGACACACTGAGGGACACTCTGACTCTGAGGGACACACTGAGGGACACACTGAGGGACACACACTGAGGGACATACTGAGAGACACTCTGAGAGACACACTCTGAGGGACACTCTGAGAGACACACGGAGAGACACACTGAGGGACACACTCTGAGGGACACACCGAGGAACACTCTGAGGGACACACTGAGGGACAATCTGAGAGACACACTGAGGGACACACTGAGGGACACTCTGAGGGACACACTGAGGGACACACAGAGGAACACTCTGAGGAACACACTGAGGGACACACTGAGGGACACACTGAGGAACACACTGAGGGACACACTGAGGGACACACTGAGGGACACACTCTGAGGGACACATTCTGAGGGACACACCGAGCAACACTCTGAGGGAAACACTGAGAGACACACTGAGGGACACACTGAGGGACAATCTGAGAGGCACACTGAGGGACACACTGAGGAACACTCTGAGGGACACACTGAAGGACACACTCTGAGGGACACACTGAGGGACACACTCTGAGGGACACACCGAGGAACACTCTGAGGGACACACTGAGAGACACACTGAGGGACACACTGAGGGACACACTGAGGGACAATCTGAGGGACACACTGAGGGACACACTGAGTGACACACTGAGGGACACACTGAGGGACACTCTGAGGGACACTCTGACTCTGAGGGACACACTGAGGGACACTCTGACT
This sequence comes from Gymnodraco acuticeps, assembly GCF_902827175.1. NCBI lineage: Eukaryota > Metazoa > Chordata > Actinopteri > Perciformes > Bathydraconidae > Gymnodraco > Gymnodraco acuticeps. Next base: position 3,900,156 of record NW_022990583.1, on the reverse strand, counting down.
CTGAGGGACACACTGAGGGACACACTGAGGGACACACACTGAGGGACATACTGAGAGACACTCTGAGAGACACACTCTGAGGGACACTCTGAGAGACACACGGAGAGACACACTGAGGGACACACTCTGAGGGACACACCGAGGAACACTCTGAGGGACACACTGAGGGACAATCTGAGAGACACACTGAGGGACACACTGAGGGACACTCTGAGGGACACTCTGAGGGACACACTGAGGGACACACAGAGGAACACTCTGAGGAACACACTGAGGGACACACTGAGGGACACACTGAGGAACACACTGAGGGACACACTGAGGGACACACTGAGGGACACACTCTGAGGGACACATTCTGAGGGACACACCGAGGAACACTCTGAGGGACACACTGAGAGACACACTGAGGGACACACTGAGGGACAATCTGAGAGGCACACTGAGGGACACACTGAGGGACACACCGAGGAACACTCTGAGGGACACACTGAGAGACACACTCTGAGGGACACACTGAGGGACACACTGAGGGACACACTGAGGGACAATCTGAGAGACACACTCTGAGGGACACACTGAGGGACACACTGAGGGACACACTGAGGGACACACTGAGGGACAATCTGAGAGACACACTCTGAGGGACACACTGAGGGACACACTGAGGGACACACTGAGGGACACACTGAGGGACACACAGAGGAACACACAGAGGAACACACTGAGGGACACACTGAGGGACAATCTGAGAGGGACACTCTGAGGGACACTCTGAGGGACACACGGAGAGACACACTGAGGGACACTCTGAGAGACACACTCTGAGGGACACTCTGAGAGACACACGGAGAGACACACTGAGGGACACTCTGAGGGACACTCTGAGAGACACACTCTGAGGGACACTCTGAGAGACACACTGAGGGACACTCTGAGAGACACACTCTGAGAGACACACTCTGAGGGACACACCGAGAGACACACAGAGGAACACTCTGAGGAACACACTGAGGGACACACTGAGGGACACACTGAGGGACACTCTGAGAGGGACACACTCTGAGGGACACACTCTGAGAGACACACGGAGAGACACACTGAGGGAAACTCTGAGGGACACACTGAGGGACACACTGAGGGACACACTGAGAGACACTCTGAGAGACACACTCTGAGGGACACTCTGAGGGACACTCTGAGAGACACACGGAGAGACACACTGAGGGACACTCTGAGAGACACACTCTGAGGGACACTCTGAGAGACACACGGAGAGACACTCTGAGAGACACACTCTGAGGGACACTCTGAGGGACACACCGAGAGACACACAGAGGAACACTCTGAGGGACACACCGAGGAACATACCGAGGGACACACTGAGGGACAATCTGAGAGACACACTGAGAGACACACTGAGAGACACACTGAGGGACACTCTGACTCTGAGGGACACACTGAGGGACACTCTGACTCTGAGGGACACACTGAGGAACACACTGAGGGACACACTGAGAGACACTCTGAGAGACACACTCTGAGAGACACTCTGAGAGACACACGGAGAGACACACTGAGGGACACACTGAGAGACACACTGAGGGACACACTGAGGGACACACTGAGAGACACACTGAGAGACACACTGAGGGACACTCTGAGAGACACACTCTGAGGGACACTCTGAGAGACACACGGAGAGACACACTAAGGGACACACTGAGAGACACACTGAGGGACACACTGAGGGACACTCTGAGAGACACACTCTGAGGGACACTCTGAGAGACACACGGAGAGACACACTGAGGGACACACTGAGAGACACACTGAGAGACACACTGAGAGACACACTGAGGGACACTCTGACTCTGAGGGACACACTGAGGGACACACTGAGGGACACTCTGACTCTGAGGGACACACTGAGGACCACACTGAGGGACACTCTGAGGGACACACTGAGAGACACTCTGAGAGACACACTCTGAGGGACACACTGAGAGACACACTGAGGGACACACTGAGGGACACTCTGTCTCTGAGGGACACACTGAGGGACACTCTGACTCTGAGGGACACACTGAGGGACACACTGAGACACACACACTGAGGGACACACTGAGAGACACTCTGAGAGACACACTCTGAGGGACACTCTGAGAGACACACGGAGAGACACACTGAGGGACACACTGAGGGACACACTGAGGGACACACGGAGAGACACACTGAGGGACACTTTGAGAAACACACTCTGAGGGACACTCTGAGGGACACACACTGAGGGACACACTCTGAGGGACACACCGAGGAACACTCTGAGGGACACACTGAGGGACACACTGAGGGACAATCTGAGAGACACACTGAGAGACACACTGAGAGACACACTGAGGGACACACTGAGGGACACTCTGAGGGACACACTGAGGAACACACTGAGGGACACATTGAGGGACACACCCTGAGGGACACACTGAGAGACACTCTGAGAGACACACGGAGAGACACACTGAGGGACACACTGAGAGACACACTGAGGGACACACGGAGAGACACACTGAGGGACACTCTGAGAGACACACTCTGAGGGACACACAGAGGAACACTCTGAGGAACACACTGAGGGACACACTAAGGGACACACTGAGGGACAATCTGAGAGACACACTCTGAGGGACACACTGAGGGACAATCTGAGAGACACACTGAGGGACACACTGAGGGACAATCTGAGAGACACACACTGAGGGACACACAGAGGAACACTCTGAGGAACACACTGAGGGACACACTGAGGGACACACTGAGGGACACACCGAGGGACACACCGAGGGACACACCGAGGGACACACCGAGGGACACACTCTGAGGGACACACTCTGAGGGACACACCGAGGAACACTCTGAGGGACACACTGAGAGACACACTGAGGGACACACTGAGGGACACACTGAGGGACAATCTGAGGGACACACTGAGGGACACACTGAGGGACACACTGAGGGACACACTGAGGGACACTCTGAGGGACACTCTGAGGGACACACTGAGAGACACACTGAGAGACACACTGAGGGACACTCTGACTCTGAGGGACACACTGAGGGACACTCTGACTCTGAGGGACACACTGAGGGACACACTGAGGGACACACACTGAGGGACATACTGAGAGACACTCTGAGAGACACACTCTGAGGGACACTCTGAGAGACACACGGAGAGACACACTGAGGGACACACTCTGAGGGACACCCCGAGGAACACTCTGAGGGACACACTGAGGGACAATCTGAGAGACACACTGAGGGACACACTGAGGGACACTCTGAGGGACACTCTGAGGGACAATCTGAGAGACACACTCTGAGGGACACACTGAGGGACACACTGAGGGACACACAGAGGAACACTCTGAGGAACACACTGAGGGACACACTGAGGGACACACTGAGGAACACACTGAGGGACACACTGAGGGACACACTGAGGGACACACTCTGAGGGACACATTCTGAGGGACACACCGAGGAACACTCTGAGGGACACACTGAGAGACACACTGAGGGACAATCTGAGAGGCACACTGAGGGACACACCGAGGAACACTCTGAGGGACACACTGAGAGACACACTCTGAGGGACACACTGAGGGACACACTGAGGGACACACTGAGTGACAATCTGAGAGACACACTCTGAGGGACACACTGGGGGACACACTGAGGGACACACTGAGGGACACACTGAGGGACAATCTGAGAGACACACTCTGAGGGACACACTGAGGGACACACTGAGGGACACACTGAGGGACACACTGAGGGACACACAGAGGAACACTCTGAGGAACACACTGAGGGACACACAGAGGAACACACTGAGGGACACACTGAGGGACAATCTGAGAGACACACTCTGAGGGACACTCTGAGGGACACACGGAGAGACACACTGAGGGACACTCTGAGAGACACACTCTGAGGGACACTCTGAGAGACACACGGAGAGACACACTGAGGGACACTCTGAGGGACACTCTGAGAGACACACTCTGAGGGACACTCTGAGAGACACACTGAGGGACACTCTGAGAGACACACTCTGAGAGACACACTCTGAGGGACACACCGAGAGACACACAGAGGAACACTCTGAGGAACACACTGAGGGACACACTGAGGGACACACTGAGGGACACTCTGAGAGGGACACACTCTGAGGGACACACTCTGAGAGACACACGGAGAGACACACTGAGGGACACTCTGAGGGACACACTGAGGGACACACTGAGGGACACACTGAGAGACACTCTGAGAGACACACTCTGAGGGACACTCTGAGGGACACTCTGAGAGACACACGGAGAGACACACTGAGGGACACTCTGAGAGACACACGGAGAGACACTCTGAGAGACACACACTGAGGGACACACTGAGGGACACTCTGACTCTGAGGGACACACTGAGGGACACACTGAGGGACACACACTGAGGGACATACTGAGAGACACTCTGAGAGACACACTCTGAGGGACACTCTGAGAGACACACGGAGAGACACACTGAGGGACACACTCTGAGGGACACACCGAGGAACACTCTGAGGGACACACTGAGGGACAATCTGAGAGACACACTGAGGGACACACTGAGGGACACTCTGAGGGACACTCTGAGGGACAATCTGAGAGACACACTCTGAGGGACACACTGAGGGACACACTGAGGGACACACAGAGGAACACTCTGAGGAACACACTGAGGGACACACTGAGGGACACACTGAGGGACACACTGAGGGACACACTGAGGGACACACTCTGAGGGACACATTCTGAGGGACACACCGAGGAACACTCTGAGGGACACACTGAGGGACAATCTGAGAGGCACACTGAGGGACACACTGAGGGACACACCGAGGAACACTCTGAGGGACACACTGAAGGACACACTCTGAGGGACACACTGAGGGACACACTGAGGGACACACTGAGTGACAATCTGAGAGACACACTCTGAGGGACACACTGAGGGACACACTGAGGGACACACTGAGGGACACACTGAGGGACAATCTGAGAGACACACTCTGAGGGACACACTGAGGGACACACTGAGGGACACACTGAGGGACACACAGAGGAACACTCTGAGGAACACACTGAGGGACACACTGAGGGACACACAGAGGAACACACTGAGGGACACACTGAGGGACAATCTGAGAGACACACTCTGAGGGACACTCTGAGGGACACACGGAGAGACACACTGAGGGACACTCTGAGAGACACACTCTGAGGGACACTCTGAGAGACACACGGAGAGACACACTGAGGGACACTCTGAGGGACACTCTGAGAGACACACTCTGAGGGACACTCTGAGAGACACACTGAGGGACACTCTGAGAGACACACTCTGAGGGACACACCGAGAGACACACAGAGGAACACTCTGAGGAACACACTGCGGGACACACTGAGGGACACACTGAGGGACACTCTGAGAGGGACACACTCTGAGGGACACACTCTGAGAGACACACGGAGAGACACACTGAGGGAAACTCTGAGGGACACACTGAGGGACACACTGAGGGACACACTGAGAGACACTCTGAGAGACACACTCTGAGGGACACTCTGAGGGACACTCTGAGAGACACACGGAGAGACACACTGAGGGACACTCTGAGAGACACACTCTGAGGGACACTCTGAGAGACACACGGAGAGACACTCTGAGAGACACACTCTGAGGGACACTCTGAGGGACACACCGAGAGACACACCGAGGAACACTCTGAGGGACACACCGAGGAACACTCTGAGGGACACACTGAGGGACAATCTGAGAGACACACTGAGAGACACACTGAGAGACACACTGAGGGACACTCTGACTCTGAGGGACACACTGAGGGACACTCTGACTCTGAGGGACACACTGAGGAACACACTGAGGGACACACTGAGAGACACTCTGAGAGACACACTCTGAGAGACACTCTGAGAGACACACGGAGAGACACACTGAGGGACACACTGAGAGACACACTGAGAGACACACTGAGGGACACACTGAGGGACACACTGAGAGACACACTGAGAGACACACTGAGGGACACACTGAGGGACACTCTGAGAGACACACTCTGAGGGACACTCTGAGAGACACACGGAGAGACACACTGAGGGACACACTGAGAGACACACTGAGGGACACACTGAGGGACACTCTGAGAGACACACTCTGAGGGACACTCTGAGAGACACACGGAGAGACACACTGAGGGACACACTGAGAGACACACTGAGGGACACACTGAGGGACACTCTGACTCTGAGGGACACACTGAGGGACACACTGAGGGACACTCTGACTCTGAGGGACACACTGAGGAACACACTGAGGGACACTCTGAGGGACACACTGAGAGACACTCTGAGAGACACACTCTGAGGGACACTCTGAGAGACACACGGAGAGACACACTGAGGGACACACTGAGAGACACACTGAGGGACACACGGAGAGACACACTGAGGGACACTCTGAGAGACACACTGAGGGACACTCTGAGAGACACACTCTGAGGGACACTCTGAGGGACACACTCTGAGGGACACACAGAGGAACACTCTGAGGAACACACTGAGGGACACACTGAGGGACACACTGAGGGACAATCTGAGAGACACACACTGGAATACTAATTTAGTATTCCATAACTTCATGAATCATAACAGAGATGGTCAAACTGAAGTAGAGACATGGCAGAAATCCTACAATGAAGCGGGACAGTGAAGTGTTCTCCTGAGAGGGCGATCAAGAGAAGAGAGAGAGGGTGAGGGAGTTTACAGATGAAAAGACACAGAAAGACAGAAGCACAATAACAACTTGTACAACTTATACTTGTTATTAAGTATATTTAGCCTAGGTGTTTTTTTGTAAATAACAGACGGTGTCAAGAGGAATATAAGTCCCCTGGTTTGTCGCCTATACTCTAACTGCCATGAGAAAACTCAAAATTAATTTTCCAAAATCCGACACTAGAGGTGGTCTTTAACGCACCGGCAGATGACAGCGCTGACAAGGTGTGCCACAACTGAAAAAAAATAAAAATAAACTCTCGCTCTCTCCAGAGGGGCAGGTCAGGGTAAACAGGCCGTTGCCCGGGCAACAATAGTCCGTACCTGTGCACGTCCCTGCACACACACACACACACACACACACACACACACACACACACACACACACACACACACACACACACACACACACACACACACACACACACACACACACACACACACACACACACACACGCGCGCACACACACACACACACACACACACACACACACGCTCTCATTCATTTGCGTGCACAATACATGTCACACTTTCACTCGAACGCTGGTAGGCGCTGTTCGTCTTGTCCCTTTGTTAATAAAGTTATTTAAATTCAAACAAAATGGCAGCGCCCTATGATCAACCATACGTGTAGTTGGACTGAACCGAACATCAGTATAAAAAAAAGTAACGTGCTGCATTAAAATTCAGGTAAAGTAACCTAACGTATCTTTTGTTTGTCAGGCATGTTGTCGACTGTCATATTGTTAATGCTGTAATAATAACAGTAGCTGGTAAAACTTAAGAGAAATTATTTCTTAACTCTTGTTAAAATATTACATTGCACCATCAATAATCACAACTGAAACAATGCCATATTATTTAAAGGCAACATTATTATAATATTTGTATTGTTTATTATTGTTTGTACTAATATGTTTGATAAGAATCCCTAAAATATGGGCAGTAAAGATTTGTAACGAGGAAATTGTCAGTTGTTGTTGTTGTCGTAGGGACTTGTTATCATTACCATTCATACTTGGATTTACTGCTTTTTATTGATATTACAGTTTATTTTTATTTAATCTTAATGTTGTGTTCCTGTCAGTATTACAAACCAATTGCTATAAAAATAAAGATGATAATTTTTGGATTTGGTTAATTTATATTTGAAAACAAACTTATGGGTGCTCTCTGAAGGAAACACTATAGGCCTAAATGAGAAACTCTAAATATCTTTGGCATGTCTGGGATTTCTTATTACTGATATTGACGGGGTCTACCTGTAAAAGGGTTTCTTCATCACGTTTTTCTTGTCTTTATTTCAGAGGTATGGCTGCTGCTGGTAAGCCATCAAAAAAAGAAAGCAAGAAGTACATTCCGACCAAGACCTCCTTCACTTCACCATTCACTCCAAAATGGGGCCCACTCCCCCAAGAAGACATGCATTTTATCCTGAACACAGTGAAGGACAAGCTGGTTTCCATGGGCCTTGAGAAGAAAGAGGTGAAAGTGTTTCGCCCGTGGAGGAAAAAGAAAGACCTGAAACCTGCTGCCACACCAGAGCCTGTTCTCCAGGTCAGTGAGGTGCAGATGAAGGATGCTCCTAAAAACGGCTGGACAGATGTGGCAGCTAGGAGACAACTGGCCATCGGGGTCAACGAGGTCACCAAAGCTCTAGAGAGGAACGAGCTCAGACTGTTGCTTGTGTGTAAGTCCGTGAAGCCGAAACACATGACGGACCACCTGATCTCGCTGAGTGCAACGAGAGGTGTGCCGGCCTGCCAGGTGCCTCGTCTGAGCCAGAGCGTGTCAGAGCCGCTGGGCCTGAAGAGTGTCCTCGCTCTAGGATTCAGACATTGTGCCTCCAAAGATGACGAGGTGTTCACTGACACTGTTGAGGCCATTACACCCAGAGTGCCCTCCCTGGATGTGGCATGGCTACAAGGTGCATCACCCAGAGTAACATCTGTAGACCCTGTTGATATGGAGGAGGAGGAGAAGGAAGAAGATGGCCAGAAGAAGGGCCAAAAAAGGAAACTAGAGAGTGAAACTGTGGCGGTCACAGAGTCTACCTCCTCCTACACTCTGCAACCTCTCAAAGTAAAGAAAATAGTTGCCAACCCTGCAAAGAAAATAAAAAAGGCTATTCAGCGTAAAACAGACTCTGCCCAGATATAAAAAAGACCATTCCTGTGATTTTGCATGTTTAGTCTGAATTGTATCTTGGATTTTTAGCGGCCTGAAGAGTATAAGAAAATCTAGTATGTCACCTCCTGTGTGAATCTGGTGTTTCAGATCAATTGCTAAAACTAAAAATATTACTAGTTTTTGTTTTATTTTCCTGACATATTGGTCAGCCATAGGTTTATAATCATGTTTGCCAGGACTTGAAACTGGCTTGAGATAGTTGTGTAATTCATTACAAATAAAGAAGTTGACATGTGTTGGAATTAGCGACCCTGAGAAAAGTAAGGCTCTGTTGTGTTCCATTGAAATTAAAGTATCAATCGACCGGTTGCTGCATGGAGGGTCAGAAATGTCAAGTTATTTAGTTTATCATCTAACTGGCCTGCCGTTTACATGACTTAAAATCACTTCTTTAAAATGTTAGGAACTGGTATGACAAACCGATTTTTTTTGGGGTGACATCTCATTAGCCAGAAACGGGCATAACATAAGATGTTTCTGAATTAAACTGGGTGAGAATTATTAGTATGTTCTTTAGTAAATATGACAATATCTCAAACATTTCAGACCAAAATAAAGAAAATGTTTTTGGGCAGAGTCTATTTAATATTTCAAACAAAAGTGCATTACTCCTGTCCGTTTTTAAAGTGAGTTTATTCAATCAAATATCCATGCTGGTATAGCCGACTTGTGTTGAAACAGATTGTTATTGGCATGGGGATCATGTCTTAAATGATGCTGGTAAAGGTTCTTCAGCTTTTTCACAGCTTACAATGGATTTGAATAAAAAATATTGTTCTTCAGTTAAAGAAAGCTGTATGTCATTTCAAAAGTACCCCCCTACCCAGAATTCTTAATTTAAAAAACAAAACATCTTTAAATAAGGCAGGTACTTCGGGTTGAGTTCTCACTAAAGGGCGTAGCTAGTAACATCAACGCTAAAAATCACAGCAGCAAAACTGACATGCTCGAAGTTCATTCAAACAGCTGCAGGCGACACATCTGTGACACAACCAACTTAAATAAATGCCGATAACATCTGTCTTTGTCAACTCATTTAACCTTTCAATTGTTAAAAAAAACACATCTTTGAGCCCTGAAGCACTGACTGTCCATCGGTTGTCCCTTTCTTGCTAATATATAAAGCAATGAGAAAAGAGTTACATCACATACAGAAAGGGTAACCACAAAGATGGCAGCAGCCTTTACCTCTTGTGTTATGCAGAGCCACATGAACAGGAGCATCAAACACAAAGTAACAAACACAGAGCAAGACAATAAAACAAAAATAATGTTGTTAACCTTTGAGTACCACAGCAGCTCCGGCCCAGAACAAGTGCTCTATCCGTTTTTCATCAAAGATCTCCATCGCTCAGTCAAGCACAGGGCAACGCTAAATACTCCAAACCCTCAAAAATCTGTTTCAAAGTTTCCTATTAAACTGAAAAATCTTGGGGGGGAAAAACAGGAATTGTCTTAAGACATGTTGCAAAGTACAATTATAAATACCAGAACTGTTCAAATAATTTTCATTTAGCTGCACAACACATACAAAAAATGACCAACAGTATATTTTTCAGACACACAAAAACAGTACCATTTAAAAAAATAACCTGGAAAAGTTCAAATTTCAAATCGATGCGCTTACCGACACAAGCTTTTGTTTATCCAGCCACTGTGCTCTGAAAACATGCCGTTTATTCTCCAGATACTTTACATGTTGTGATCAGTTCTCTTTGTCATACTTAACAGAGTTAAACATCCTACATCAAGTGAAGGAATTGATGGTTATCTACCTTTTATCAACATAAATGTTTAAGTGCTGTATTTCTTGCAAAAGGCAGCTGAAAGTAAGAAGCAGTTTCTCTGAGTGGCAATGACTAACTTAAAAGAAAACTAACCTTGGCTGCTTTCAAGAAGACTTAACTGGGAACAATTTTCAAAGTAGGTAAGCCATAGTTCTGCTTTAAAAGTGTCTCTGGACAATAACAGACTGTTTTTGATTTACATTTTTTATTAAATCTGAATCAGGGTGAGTCCACTCTGGTTGTAGTTTAATTGTTTTTTGTTTCTCTGCCCTGCTTTTGCACTCAGCGTGTCGTCCTATTTTTTTTAGGCTCAGTAACTTTTGCGTCCTTTTTAACTGAACACATATTTCACATGCAGGTTAAACCCTATGCCGAATATACATATAGGTTTTATTAAAAATCAAGTCTAGAAGCTGGTTTATAACAAGAGCTCACATCCCTCGTAAAAACCAAGGTTGTACATGTAACGCAACAAATCTGTTTTGAAATCTGACCCTTTAAAAAAAGGGCTCTTTTGCTTGTTAGGAACTCAACAATTGTGCTTCATTGATGCAATACATTCTTCATCAAAAACCACTTTAAACCAACGTTGTCTGAACAAACTCAGTGACATCTACACTACCTATGAGGAGAACACTTTGGATCAGCCCTCCCAAACCCCAAAACTCACACTACAGGAATAAATATGATCTGGCTTTAAATGTACAGGTAACTATATTTTTAACAAAAGAACATGTACATAAATGCACCAGTTGAATGAGTCCTTTCACGAAGATATCCTTTTTGTGTATATGTGTGTTGTTTGACAGTGTTTGTATGAAAAGTTGAGAATTTTTTTTTTTCTTTTTTTTTTTTTAAATGCTTGATGAAAAGTGTTTTTTTCTTCTATAAGTCAGCTATCACAGAAACACATTCTTAGCATTTCTAATTCTACTGAGGCCCAAAACAGCCAGCAGATAACTTCTGACCACAAAGATGGATAATAACGTGTTAAATGCCTTGAAGACCCTCAGTGGGGACACAATAACTTATCTTTTTGTATTGTGGTCATGTTTACTTTGTTGATTATCATTTACATAGTTCAATGTCAGTGAAATAAAAAGACATGCCAGTCCATGGTAACGACGCTTCTGCTCAGGAAAACAAAATTCACAATGTCAAGGCATCCTCTTGTATGTTTTAAATGTGAGTGTGCATGTCAGGAGCGTTGTACTGTATGAGTTTCTCAGGCATAGCATGACTTCACATTCAGGATGTTGATGATTTTAAGAGTTTTCACCTCCAGGTGAAAGCAGAATGTTTTTTGAACCGTCTTCCGGTCTCCAGGTTGGTTTTACAGTTCTCATTGTCTAGCTTGAGCTACCTGCATGTCCAGGTTAGGTTCAGCTAGAGGTCACTAACAAACCTCTTCATCAGTGTTTGTGTAGCAGCCAGGAAGAGAGCTGCTACTGAAGGACGAGGCCAACCTGGAACACAGAGAGCAAACTGTTACTGACAAACAGAATAGAAACAATTTGTAACTGAAGTGTCGGATGTTATGCATGTGTAAATGATTTATGGGGAAGTTGTTCATAAATATCAAAATATCTGTCAGAGCTATTTTACAAAGCAAGGTTTTTTGTGGTAAGCCTAAGGTAACATAAAAAGCTGGCTCTCAACAACTAACTCCTTTGAGAAAAAGAGTCACTTCTATTAATCTATTCTTAGTTTATGGAATATTATATATATGCAAACTTGATGAGTTGTAACATTATATAAGTAATGGCACCAAAATAACATGTGTACATACTGTATGCATGGTGTTGTGTTTCTTTGGCACTACAACCCATATCAGTGATGCAGAAACAATGGTATATCGGAGTTAATAGAATACAGATTAGAGAATTAAAATGTTTTGATCAAATTGATTAAAAAAAGAGTTTTCCACATATCTATAATGGGACAGTCAGACCTAAATGTATTTTGAGGACAATGTTTAAATGTGTTGTATCAAGTTTTGATTTTAAAAGCTGCAGAATTGGCAGTTATCACATTAGAAATAATCAGTTTTGCATTATGCTGTAATATTCTCATTTCCAATATTCTCACAAAAGGCAGAAGTAGGCATTTGTTTATGGTAGAAGAGTCGAATGATGCCCCCCCCCTCATGAGAACACACACAGAGAATAATAAATAAAGCCTGGGTTATCAAAGACAGTTAATACACATCGCCCTGGTAGCCGTTATCGCTGATCAAACTAACTGCTGCTTGCTGATATAAATATTTGTTTTAATATAACTGATATGATCATGAGCTCAGACAAATCCTGCTTCTGACCTTATCAGGGTCCATAGGGGGACATTTCCAGTTGTAGAGGTAATACTGCAGATTTCCATCTCCTATGCCAAACTTGAGCTTCTCCAGGAACACTTTATTCTCCATTAGATCCAGGGCATTGAACACATCAAAACCTTTCTGTTAAACACAAAGAAAGTCACAAACTCAATACCAAAATCAATCACAGAACATCAACAAAGATGATATCCTAAAACTGCAGATTCATTATTTAAGGTCCCTGATGCTGCCCATTTTGTTTGTATTCGCAGCTCTTGACGTTTTATTCATTTTCATAAATGTAAAAAGGTATAAAGGGATAGTTTGTATTTTTCCCGGTGGGGTTGTATGACGTACAGTAGATGGCAATAGACTGATTCAAATGAGCATGAATAAGTACCTCATATAACCCCACTTTATGAAATCCAAACTCTCTCTTTTACAACTCATAGCATCACAGAACTGGTTTATTATTTGGTAGTGTTATATGATTTACAACCATCTACATAGAGTGTAACTTTACCAGTTTGGCCAGGATCAGAGCATCATTCATTAAGTCCAGTAGTGGGGTTTGTGTATGAACGTTGTAAAAAGAGTAGGCAGCCTTCAGGCTCCTGTGTAGAGGGTGATGCATCACGGTGGAGGGCAGAGTGTAGAAACTAGTGAAATCTGTCAGAACACCACCGGCACCCTGAGAACACACAGAGGCACAACGAAGGTTTAGACGTATGTAGGAATCAACAGTAAGTATCTTGAGGGACAGATAGTAATTTCAGATACCTCTACTACAAATGTGTCAATGATGTTGTCCTGTGGCAAGAACCAGTGAGACACCTCCTCGTCTCCCATAGAAGGAGCAAGCTCGAAGCGTTTGAGGAATTTCAGTAGCAGCTCAGTGACTTGGCGGATGTCACGCCTCTCCATCGGCCGCAGACCTGGGGTCTTGGTGCTCTATATAAGGTGTAGAGAGAGTGAAAAAGAAAAACAGACATTAGATCCTGCCATAAATAAGGATATTAAAGATTGATCCAGAGATTTATTATTTTACATCTGGTAGTCTGTAGAGCTTCATGGTTCTTTGCAGAGTCATGTTTCTGCTCAGGTGGGAGAACTTCACTTCCACAAGCTTCCTGGGGTTCAAAGAACGGTGCCAGTACCTGACAGAAAAACAAGCAAAAAATCAAAAGCGTTAAGGACTATTGGTTTCAAAAGAGTTTCTGATGCTGTGTCTCAATGTGTTTCGATACTGCATAGCATACCTGCATGTGGACACAGGTTTAGGCAGCACCACTCCTGCTGTGTATACCGCCTGGAATATTCCTTCAATGTTCACCCTCCGTGTGATCTCTCTGATGAGCACTGGAGCAACACGCTTTGAACGCAGCTTCTTATGGACACACAGGAAGTTGATTTCAACCATTTTCTTCAGTCTGGAGCAGCAGAAGGAGACAAGATGTGCATTGTGGTAAAAATGTAATATTACTGTTTTGATCTAAATGCAAATGATCAGTAAGGAGCACTCACGTGTCATAGATGCGTATATCTGCAGGGATGGCACTGATGAAGCCAACAAGCTTCTTATTTGAGGACACCCTCACTCCACAATGCCACTGTGGTAACCAACCAGGGGGACGCAGAGCCCTGAGAGAGGGGAGGGGTTTTAGTGGGAGAACAGACTGATGGGTAATTTAACTACATATTGGGGGGGGGAGTTTATTTGAATAACATCAGAGCTGAAAGCTTACCATTTGAGAAAGTTTGGTGAATAATCAAATCTGAACATGTTGTCATCATCCTCCACATAGTTTTCATTTAACAATGTGTACAGCTCCTTCAGCTGAAAGATAAACCATTTTTTTAGTGTGTCACTTCAACAAAATGTTTTATCCAAAAACTAATCTTGAAAATGGTCAAATAAGTTGAATGTTTTAATGTCTGAGACAAACACTATACTTACTATATCTGCATTGCTGAGATCCAGAGTGTCCCACATAAAGCCTTGAGGTAAGGAATATGGCTCCTGTCTGATGTTTTCTTTGTCAGCTTCTATCGGCCCGTGACTAGTCACCACCTCATCTGCAAAAATAGCACAACTCTTATCAAAGATATACAAAAAAATGTCAATATACATTTCTATTGGAGCTTTGATTTTGCATTTTGTTCAGGTGACAATGATCCAGAGAAAACCCCAACCATTGATGTCTTTAAAAACAATAGGGCTACATAAAAACAATCTGCTTCCGTCAAAACAGCTTAGTCTAATGATACTTATTAAATAAACAATACTTTAGCTCACTCTGCCTAAATTAAGTTTATACTTACTTAGCTTGGGCACAGGCTGGGTGTCCCAGAACTGGTACTTGTGCTTGGATGCATCATCAATGCTCTTTGCTGGACCCTGGCAGGACAGCAGCTCCATGGCTCTTTGGATGTCCTGCAGCTTCTGAATGGGCAAGCCAGGGTTCTACATGTAGAGAGGGGACACGTACACTAATAAGAACATGTACAACAAAGTTAGTACATAACATCCGAATGTCCTTTATGAAACAATTGTCACAACACACACACAGACGGCATGTGCGAGACTTATAACCTCTTCCAAAATAAACCCAAACCCTAAGGATGTTAGGTGCAAGTTTAAGTGATCTCTCCCACTAAACATCAGATCATAGGTCACATGTCCACAGCTGTAGTTCAGTTCATGCACCTGTCAAACTCTGTTCTTGGTTTGTTTACTTGCATACTCATAGCCCTGTTTATTTACTAGTATCCCTGCTTTTGTTCAGTCAGAAACATGAGAAACCTATTTATTTACTTATTTTGACAAGTCTGTTATTCTATGAAAGAAACTTGGAAGAGTAAAAGCTTCAGCTCAGCATGAAGAAGCACTGACTTCAATAAGGACAAGTCATGTCACTTATGGAACTTGCATCCTCGTGGATTGCAAATGAATGTGGTAGGGAATGAATAAGATAAATACACATATGGGTTTAAAGCGTTGGTATTATTAAATGTAAGCAAATTCTAAACCAATATAATCCCATTGACACTGATCGCAAACCAACTTGGTTTTCTTAGGTTGCTGCCTGTGTGCAGAAATCCTATTCCTTGTGTCCCTTTTCCTACTCCTAGTACCTTGTTTACCATCGGTCTGGAACTAGGTTAGTGGGTAATGGCTTAAAATGTGGCCTGAAAAGGGTGTGTTTCCATTTCAGTGGCTCCTCATCGCACCTTTATCTCCTGAGAGTCAGATGCAGAATCAGACTTGGCTCCCCCCGAGCTTGGCTTCTCTTTCTTCCTCTTCTGCTTCTTCTTCTTCCTCTTGGCCCCCAAATCTCCTCCTGGACTCCTACATATGTGAACACAAACACGTCATTAAACAGGGGTCACTGAAATGGTTTGACTCTCGGCACACAGAACCAGAGCAGCAGTGAGCTAACGTTAGCTACCATAGCAACGATGACAGCTGAGCTAACCTAACGGTAGCTAACTAACGGTTTGTCTGAACGGCTGGCTGTCATCATGTCATTCAATCAGGATGCTAACAGCTAGCTGAGAGTAAAACATGTATCCGAGGGTACACAGGGATAAAACACCATAAGTGACAACACTTTAAGGTTTCAAATGAGGACTTTGGCAGACAGCCTGGCTGTTTTTGTGTCGGCTAACGTTAGCTAACTGCGCTAGCCGTTCCCGGCCGAGCACACATAAACACAAACAGGCTTCCTGAGATAACTGCGCCTCCCGACCGGACAGGCCATCCTCACCCTTGCAAATGCTCATTCTCCTCTTCATTGTCTCCGTCTATCCCGCAGGTATCCTGGTCGTCTAGCTCCAGGCTCTGCTGACTGGCCGCAGATTCACTATCCTCCGCCATCATAAAAATGTTTTTAAAAATTGCAGCCAGCCACCGTGTATGATAGAGATCACGGGCAGCGGGCGAGAGATGGAAAAACAAAGAAGTTCTGAAGGAAAGTGCACCGCTTAGAGGCCAATGTGGGGAAAACAGAACAGAGCCGAACTCCACCTTTTATCGTGAACATTTGTTAGAATTAAATCTGATTATAAGCAGTGGTGGAAAACGTATTCATACTCTTTACTTGGGTAAACGTACTAATACCACATTGTAAAACTACTGCATGTTACTTAAATAAAGGTACTTTGTATGTTGGATGGTTTAATCTGAACCAAAGAGGCCTAATCATAATTAATACGTTTTCCCTGAGTATTGAGTGTCAACATCTGAAGTGATAAAGTAACTAGTAAATAAATCTGTCGGACGTAGTGGAGTAAAAAGTATAACATTTGGTACCAAAATGGAGCAGAGTAGAAGTATAAAATGAAAATACTTAGGTAAAGTACAAGTACCTCAAAAGTAGCCTACTTAATTAATGGTGCAAATTCCCCCCAAAATACAAACTTAACACATAATGAAACATCAAAAGATTAAATTGTGCTAACTAAAAGTCAGGTTTTTTTATTCCCAGGTATACAGTGGGGCAAAAAAGTATTTAGTCAGCCACCAATTGTGCAAGATCTCCCACTTAAAAAGATGAGAGAGGCCTGTAATTTTCATCCTAGGTACACTTAAGAGACAGAATGGGGGGAAAGAATCCAGGAAATCACATTGTAGGATTTTTAATGAATGAATTGGTCAATTCCTCGGTAAAATAAGTATTTGGTCACCTACAAACAAACAAGATTTTCTGGCTCTCACAGACCTGTAACTTCTTCTTTAAGAGCCTCCTCTGTCCTCCACTTGTTAACTGTATTAATGGCACCTGTTTGAACTCGTTATCAGTATAAAAGACACCTGTCCACAACCTCAAACAGTCACACTCCAAACTCCACTATGGCCAAGACCAAAGAGCTGTCAAAGGACACCAGAAACAAAATTGTAGACCTGCACCAGGCTGGGAAGACTGAATCTGCAATAGGTAAGCAGCTTGGTGTGAAGAAATCAACTGTGGGAGCAATTATTAGAAAATGGAAGACATACAAGACCACTGATAATCTCCCTCGATCTGGGGCTCCACGCAAGATCTCACCCCGTGGGGTCAAAATGATCACAAGAACGGTGAGCAAAAATCCCAGAACCACACGGGGGGACCTAGTCAATGACCTGCAGAGAGCTGGGACCAAAGTAACAAAGGCTACCATCAGTAACACACTACGCCGCCAGGGACTCAAATCCTGCAGTGCCAGACGTGTCCCCCTGCTTAAGCCAGTACATGTCCAGGCCCGTCTGAAGTTTGATAGAGAGCATTTAGATGATCCAGAAGAGGATTGGGAGAATGTCATATGGTCAGATGAAACCAAAATAGAACTTTTTGGTAAAAACTCAACTAGACGTTTTTGGAGGAGAAAGAATGCTGAGTTGCATCCAAAGAACGCCATACCTACTGTGAAACATGGGGGTGGAAACATCATGCTTTGGGGCTGTGTTTCTGCAAAGGGACCAGGACGACTGATCCGTGTAAAGGAAAGAATGAATGGGGCCATGTATCGTGAGCTTTTGAGTGACAACCTCCTTCCATCAGCAAGGGCATTGAAGATGAAACGTGGCTGGGTCTTTCAGCATGACAATGATCCCAAACACACCGCCCGGGCAATGAAGGAGTGGCTTCGTAAGAAGCATTTCAAGGTCCTGGAGTGGCCTAGCTAGTCTCCAGATCTCAACCCCATAGAAAATCTTTGGAGGGAGTTGAAAGTCCGTGTTGCCCAGCGACAGCCCCAAAACATCACTGCTCTAGAGGAGATCTGCATGGAGGAATGGGCCAAAATACCAGCAACAGTGTGTGAAAACCTTGTGAAGACTTACAGAAAACGTTTGACCTCTGTCATTGCCAACAAAGGGTATATAACAAAGTATTGAGATGAACTTTTGTTATTGACCAAATACTTATTTTCCAACATAATTTGCAAATAAATTCTTTTAAAATCAGACAATGTGATTTTCTGGATTTTGTTTTTTTCTTCTCATTTTGTCTCTCATAGTTGAGGTATACCTAGGATGAAAATTACAGGCCTCTCTCATCTTTTTAAGTGGGAGAACTTGCACAATTGGTGGCAGACTAAATACTTTTTTGCCCCACTGTATGTGTTATTCATTGAAATAACATAACATATATCTGTCTGGTACTATTGAATCAGTATTACAATTCTAGTTTCACATGATTTCAAAATTGGTATGAAAAAAAGCTAAAAGTGGCTGTTAGAAACTATAGGTCAAAGTGGCAGCTAAGTAAAACAATAAGACCCACCGTTGGATAAAATCACAAAGTTATAACACTTTATGTTGAGAGGTTTGGTACTGCCATCAATTGACAATCTTATTGAACAGGACATCAAATAAATACAAATTCTCATGCTGCAACTTACTTGATATACGTTTGTTCATCATTACACAAATCAAAACACACAAATAATTCCAGTTTGGCGGTTTATTAGAATAATAGGCTTCAAATATAATGCAAGCAACCCAGCAACACACTCAGGATGCTGTACTACTGCAACTCCACCCTCGACCTGGAGATTGCTGTGGGATACTAAGAGAAAAGAGAACATTCACAACAACTCACACATCATTTGACCAGGTGAAGCAAAGTAAAAACTATACACACTCTTTAATATGATTGCTATGACTATATCAACCTTGAGTGGATGTATGTTGATTATTTGTCAGCGGTTTTGCATCGACACACAGTCTGACAACACAAACTCACAGCCAGCAGCAGAGCAGATGAACACAACCCAGGCACACACATTCGAGACGAACATTCACCCTCTACAGACACTAAAGTAAGAAAATGCACTGAAATGACCTGCAGTTTCGCTTCACATACAATCGCACTTAGCTTTATCTATTCCGTGCTTCACTCAAAACTTTTGTAAATCCTTAACTGCTTAGTCTAAGACAGATTGGTGCCTTGCTGATTACTGTAGAGGATTTTACGATTGAAGCAGCTGGTAGACATTTTCTGAAACGTCTGCAGTGTAGCTTGTAATATGCTAGTGCTGAGGAAAGTTTACTGCATGCTTTCTTTCACAAGTGGGAGAGAAAGGGAGGGCTGAGGTAGAGGAGAGAAGCTAAAGGCAAAAGAAGGTGAGAAATAAATAAGGTTTTCTGTTCCACAAATTGGATAGTCAGGGTGTTCAAAGGCACTTGGAACATGAGGAAAAGGTTAAAAACTAAAATAAGGTGAAACAGAGCATGCAAAAAATAGTTTGGTTTCAGGTAAAACTTGCAGTTGTGTTTTTGAAAGTCTTAACATAAGGCGAGTTAGGAAAAAAAGTCCTTAACATATTAAAGGAAATAAAAATAGCCTATTTTCCCAGGTAAAATACTTCATGTTGGCAATTCAAATTATATTGATTAAAATGACAAAAAAGGCATCTCAAGCAGCCGTATAAAAGTGATGCATAGCCTTCAGAGCAAAAATATTCTAGTCAGTGGTTCAACAAGCACAAAACCCTTCATATTATTACACCTCACACTTTTTGTTTTGTTGGTGGAACTACAGTTTTGCAGTGGTATTACATCCTTATAACCAGCAGAGTGGTGTGTCACATCTGTGCAGTGCGGATAGTGGTTTCATTTCAGTACTCCAAACACTTTACCCCCTCTGTGGATCATCTAAAAACCCATTCAGCATTCTGATGGGCTAGATTAAATTCTAGCATCATCCTTAAAACCAATTAAAAGTACAGGATTCACATGTTTATGTCAGGGCTGATTATCTGTGCAGAACCCACTGTAAGACTCTTCCTGACAGACTAAGGAAAGAGTATGATCACCTGCCATATTTTGGCACAGATGCTCCACAATCTTAAAAATGAGGGTATTCATCTCACGATAAAGAAGTGTAGTGTGTTCTTTACAGTCAGTGGACAGAGGCCAATATGGCTAGAGAAAAAGGCTCCTGTATTCGTTCATTTGTGAGAACCACCCATAGTCTGTTCCCCCAACAGTTCCTTTATGCGCACAAGGCTAGTTATAAAAAAGGCATATATTTGTTGTGCATAAAATATTCAACTTTCTCGCCTCCATCGTCCATTTGTCTTCGTCAAGTGTACATCACTCCATCCTGATGAGTTTATGGAAAGTGTGGAGAACAACAGTGGTCTTTTAATAAAGGGAACCTGAAGCTCTGGACTAGGAGGTATCCCAGTGCTGAAATATTATGTCAGTGCTCTATTAAGAAAACAAAGAGCTATAATTAAAATGGTCTTTTCCTTCACGTTATGATCGGCGCAAAAACAGGAGTCATAGTTAAAGGATAGGTTCACACTTTTGAAGTCTCAAATAAAAACTGACATGCCCATATGTACAGCTGAACAATTTTGGTCATTGTACTTGTTGTATCCCTATACATATATAACGGGATGATTATATGATTAGAATCTGTTGTGAGATTTTCTCTTAAATTCTAAGCATATTTATGGAGTTTATTTACGATGGACATCTGAGAGAATGAAATATGTAAGTGTAAATCACACTGAATTAAAAGTATTATTTCTGTGTGTTGAGATGAAACTAAGAAGTGTAGAAATGCATCCGTTTTCTGAGATAGTTGCTATGTATTTGTACTGCCTATACTTACTACTTTTTATTGTAATGCCTAGATTTCCTATAGGGATAATAAAATCCTCTATCCATTTAAAAAAAAATAAAAGAAGGATTTTGCGAGATCTCCAATATGTAAGATTGATACTAAATCAGACCAAATTAGAAAATATTTTAGCACAGAACAAAAACGTTTGGTTTTTGTCTCACCATCACTTTAAGACGGACCATTATGCACAGTAGGAATAATTACAGCAACCAAACATGCTTTCTATGTACTTATTGGCATGTGAGTATTTGATTAAAAAAAAAAGTGTGAGGCTATCCTTGAAGTGGTCACCTGTGGATCATTTCAGGTTGAAGGCCAGCAGAGGTCGCTCCTCTCTCTTCTGCCAGGGACTCTTCTTCTCCTCCTCTCCATCATCCTGTGCTGCATCGTCATCAGGAGACACTGACAGCAGCACATGATCAGTCCTGAACGTCTCTCCCTCAGGTGTTGGCAGGGGAGGAGGAGAAGAAGGGGATGAAGAGGAAAGTGAGGGCGGTTCCTCTTGTATTTGTACCACCTCTTCTATTTTCCCCTCCTCACCCCCCAGATCTCCCCTCTGACCCTCTGCTTTGTCTGACAGGATGTGTGTCGTGTCACTGTCCTCTGGGCTGCATTTGGGCGTCTCTTCCTCGCTGCCGCCCCCGTCCAGATCATCCACATACACCAGCTGAGTGTAGGCCATGGCTGGTGCTGTGCTCTTCGACCTGTCTTTCGCAATCCCTCTTTCCTGCCATCCTACAACTCTCCCCCTGCGGCCCACTCTCAGCTCGTTCAGGTCCACGCCGGAGTCCAAGCTGGCATCGTTGCCCCGCCTCCCACCGCTGCCAGTATCGTGTTGGCCTCCTCCACTTGGCGAGCTGCTGTGGCACCCCGCCCGCTGGAGGTCAATGTAGGAGTGGCGAATAGCGTTGGAGCGTCCATCAAGCGAGACGAACCAGGCTCGTGGGTGAGGCAGAGGCTTCCCTCCCCTGAGCTCCATTAAAGTCTTTTCAGCCAACAACGTGTCCTCGCTGTTTATCTCCATCAGACCCGTTTCCCCAAGCGCTGCTGGGATGGACAGAGACTCCGACAGCCCCATACGTTCTCCACCGCCCTGTTTGGCGGGATGCGGGCCGAGGTCAGAGAGGGATTGCCCCAGTGGCTGCTGGGAATGTGAGGCATTCAGCTCAGCCTGGATGGTCTCCAAGTCACTCTGTTGGTCAGTCTGTAGTAGAAGTGCCTGACCGGACAGAGGGTGCTCCCCCGGCAGGCGCATGTAGTGAGCTGGGATGACCAGGGTGGGACGCACCCTCGGGTAGCCCTCCCCCCCACTCAGCAGGTCCACGGAGCCGCAGCAGAGCAGCTGGCCCGGCCTGGGGAGCAGTGGGGGGGGGGGGCGCTCCAGGTGGTCCACAGAGCGGGAGAGGAGGTAGTCAGGAGCTCTGCACTCACACACCTCCCCTCTACTGGGGGAGTGAGGGGGAGAGGAAGGGGAGATGAAGTCAACAATCCCGACACTGCTCAGCTGATTGGCAGACACCTGACCTTGATTGGCCGACGACAGTGCGTCTGAAACCGGGTTGCTGGACGAACAGACGGAGGTGTATGATTGGCGGTAGCCTCTGTCTGTCCCACACGAGAGGGCGGACTTTAATTGGAACGTCTCGGCAGACTGCCGGTAGTCTCTGCTGCGCGGCGTCAGGTTGCCAAGAGAAGAGCCGTGGTGGCTGTTGCCGAGCGAGGAGCGGCTGTGTTTGCTGTGATGGATTAGGCTGTGTTGACGATGATTGTCTTGTTGCTCATATGAGGACGGCTTCAGCATCGGTGTGGTCATGTTGGGCTCAGTCGCAGTGGAAACAAGTTCCAGCTGCGCCTAAAGACAAAACAATAATAGAGTAAGAAACTGTTTCAATATACTCACAGTAAAGACGTCATTTGACATTAGAGAAAGAAGGTGATTTTCAGAAGTGTAGCGAACAAATTAACAAAATGGAAACCACAGATATTATATTTAGTTTTAGTAAAATACTGATATCATATTGATTATTCTTGATATTGCATTTGAAAGGGTTTCTCTTTCTGCGTGTCTTAGGATATATGTCACATTTAATTTATTTATACAGTACTTTATATATACTATGATTGCTTTTTGGCAACAATGTTGATGGGTCATATTAAGACGAGGCCCTCAGATATTCCCTGACACAGTGAACAAGTACTTCCTTTGACATTCATTAGGACAGTGCAATTAAAACTTGTGAATAAAGTGTTCTGTGAGAGTCCTACAGACCTCGCTGCTGATGAGGTCCAGGTGCGACATGGAGGTAGCTTGATCCTTCTTACTGCTGTCCAGACCAGAGGACATAGTGAGCTTGCGGTGAGACACTCGAGGCTTCAAACAACGTCTCCTGCACATCACAGAGACACAACAGAGGATATGATTCAATCATGGGAATTACTTTAACTTAAAAAGTTCTGTGATGTTAACTTAAATTGGAAAACATAACTCCCTTAGGGCTAATATTTACAGTAGAGCAGTGGTACCAGAGTACTTGTGCAGTACTTGTTAACACCTTCTAGTGCAACCAAGACAGTTTATGTTACATGAACTGCTAAAACAACTTGGATTTATTTAGCACTTATATGATAACTGATGGATTGATAGATTCTGTTACTTGCAGAGAGATGAAGAACCCTTTAAAATGGCTCTTCAGCACATTTAGACTAAATGTTGACACTATGACAGTTTTTGACAATGGATGCTGAAGGCATGCAAAAGGTTGTTACGTAGCAAGAAGAATTTATATTCAAAATTGGCAGCAACAAAACAAACTCAATGTTTCGCTCTTTGATTTCTGATAGTTTTTAAAATAAACTTTATGACATATAGCTTTGGAAAGACTTTCACACACCTGCAGTAGTACAACAGGAGACAGAGCAGGCAGAGCAGGATGAGAGCCATGCCTCCCAGTATAGCCAACAGGAACACTGTGTGGTACGTGCTGATGTCCTTCGCAAACACTGGACCTGTTGGATAGACAAGAGGTCATACAGAAACTGATTTAATATGCAACTACTTTCATACCACTTTCACCGAAAGGTGGAAACAAAATGTTTTGGTATTTGCTAAAGGCAGAAAGACTAGTTGGACTGTGCTCAAAGAGAAAGAAAATCCAGTCTGAGGTGTCCTTCTTTTATTGGGTCATAACTGATGATTAAGAAGGATTATGAATATATTTGTGTACGAGTCCTTACATTTATAGCGAATCCTACTCATTGTGCCTTTAGGACTATATCTTCACTCTACATGATGATGATCTGTGTGAAAGCAGCTTCTCACCTGAGTGTATTGGAGACATGGCGGCCACCCAGTATCCCAGCTGAGGAGCGATGTAAGTCAGACTGAGCTGGTTGCCCTCTCGCTGCACGTGACCCCAACTGCTCTTTATCCAAGCACCTATACACACACACACACACACACACACACACACACACACACACACACACACACACACACACACACACACACACACACACACACACACACACACACACACACACACACACACACACACACACACACACACACACACACACACACACACACACACACACACACACACACACACACACACACACACACACACACACACACACACACACACACACACACACACACACACACACACACACACACACACACACACACACACACACACACGGCTTGAAATCAAGTTTCAGAATAATGATTCATACAGTATAAGGACCAGTTTCCGTTTACAGAGGGCATTAGGGACAAAGTGACAACTGACAAAGCCTGCTGCAAACTCTCATCTGATTAACCCAAAGAGAAAAAGCAGGACTTTACTTAGCTAAATCTATGTATCTGTCAAGTTTAGTACTTTGTTTTTTTAAATAAATGGTTATTGAGGCAGAAATAAACTCAATTAACAGCAGGGTTACCACAAATGTAAAGTAGCACTCTCCAAGACCTTTTTTTAACCACATTAAAAACGCACTTAAATTACCTTTTTCAAGCAATTATCAGCGGTGTTAAAAATTATTTTGAATATAAAATACATTTTAAATATCGCAACCTGGATAACAAGCATAACATTAGTGTTTTTTTTTTTTTACAATGAATGCATCATGATGGTGCCTCATGCATGCAAAATGCAATGTTAAAACAATCTTACGTTTCTAAGATTCTCTGATCAGACAGCAGTCGGACACAAAACCTTTTTAAACAAACATTCTTAAGTAGGGCTGCAAATGTTGTCATTTGTCCTCCGGTTATTTTCCAGATAAAATGATTACTCGTTTGTACTATAGAATTGTTTTAATAAAATGACCATGCTTGTTTCTCAAAGTTGAACTAATTGTTGCAGCACTATTAAAAAGACTTGTCAATTATTTATTGAACCTATTTCACCTTCAAACATGCATTTAGAGGAGGCTGAAGGCAATGCTTTCTAAGACTTCTCAAGATCTTTTTAAAAAGGTCGCTTCAAGCCCAGTAGTGTGAAAGAGAACAGTGTTTTGGTAGTACTGAACTCTCCCACAGGGAGGCAGCACACAGTCAGAAGCCGGAAGGAGCACAATAGCAGCTCCAGCAGTGGCCAAAAACCCCACAACAAAGCCAGAGTCACTGATTAATTGAGTGTCAGTAAATCTGAACCAAGAGGAAACATTGTGTTGTGCATAGTACACACTTCTCCTTTGGGGCTCAAGGCTAACATAGAGAGAGCCATATTGAGTCTTTGTTTATTCCCAGTTATACAACGTCATATAGTCAGGAAACTGCATCGATCTTCAGGAGGGAGTAAACAAAAAGGGTCAGCAGGGGAAATTCAATGTGGAAAGACAAAAATATAAAGGGCTTGGACAGGGGGAAATAA